>NW_006800660.1:83845-84094 GCF_000485575.1 Poecilia formosa | reverse complement strand
CATGCCATGATGTTCAGAATTTAGGTCTCATGGCATCTCAAGGTTCAACATTGCAGCCAGTGGACTGAAGGAAATACAGCTTTATTTTGTAGCAATTCAAGAGCTACCCAGCTTTTATCGCTTCACAAAAATGTTCATCAGCACAGAAACTATATATATATATGTATATATAATAATTCCCTTCTCACCCTCCGCGGGTGGTCTCTCTTTCATCCTCTGAGCTCGGGTCCTCTACCAGAGGCCTGGGAG
>NW_006800660.1:82002-82958 GCF_000485575.1 Poecilia formosa | reverse complement strand
CTTAACGTCCGTGGCCTTTATCTCTTCATTGGCCAGCTAATTATTCCGGCCGGGGATCTGATTACTGGTAAGGCATAGCTGTTTATTGCACGGATCTTGTTCTTGCCATTGAGCTGGCTTCTCAGGATTTGCCTTATTTGTTGGAGGTATTTGGCTGTGGCTCCTTTCCTTGTGACCTCAACGAGGTTGCCATTTGCTTGTGGTATTCCCAGGTACTTGTAGCTGTGCTCTATGTCTGCTATTGTTCCTCTGGGAGTCATACCCCTTCTGTGCGGACGACCTTCCCTCTTTTTGTAACCATCCAACCACACTTCTCTAGTCCGAATGACATCCCAATGTCAGTGCTGTAGATCCTGGTGGTGTGGATCAGTGAGTCGGCGTACAGCTTGATGTCATCCATGTAGAGGAGGAGACTGATTGTGGCCCCATTCTTAAGTCGGTATCCTCTGCTATTTATGCCGATGCCCTTCTGCTCATGTATTTATCCATGTGCCCGCTTATCTTAGCCGCTATGATGCCTGACATGAGCTTCCATGTTGTAGAGAGACAGGTTTTTGGGCGATAGTTGGATGGGACTGAACCCTTTGAGGGATCCTTCTGGATCAGGATTGTGCGCCCTTCAGTTAACCATTCAGGGTGAGTCCCATTTTGTAGCTGGTTCAGTTGAGCTGCCAGTCGCTGATGGAGGGCAGTGAGTTTCTTTAGTCAGTAGGCTGTCCAGTTTTTCATACCCAAGACTCTTTCTTGGACATCTGCCACAGTGATGGTTACCGGGGTCCTCCGGTCCTCTCGTAGAGAGGTTAGCCACTGGTTGGGTGGAGGGTTAGGGTTAGGGTTAGCCGGTTAATCCTCCTGGCTTCATTCTCTCTTGTGTATCTCTTTAGGCGGCTGGTCGAGGCTTGGGGTCTTTGTTTGGCAGTTTCGAGTGCTTCAGGTATGGGCATCTGGCTGTACTT
>NW_006800660.1:79330-81312 GCF_000485575.1 Poecilia formosa | reverse complement strand
CCCCCCCTAGGGGGGGCACCCCACAGTTTGGGAACCTCTGCTGTAAGTGATCTGGTATGAAACAGTAGCACCACAGCACTTTTCAATTTTAATCATCCGAATACCGGAGCTAAAAGGTTTACGTTAGTCTGCTTTTCTCCATCAATACGCGCTTCCCGACCGCTCCGCGCCTTATGGGGTAAAACAAAAAAAGACGACGCGCACATTGCGGAAAACTCTGAAACAGGAGAACCGTGACATAGGACGGAGCAAGCAACAAACTATTAATCTATAAATTAATAGACAGGTCTATATAAAGATTTAATCCACATTCCTGCCCAATATTTGTATGGCACTGAAGGAATCTGGAACTTTTGTTTTTCCACTGAAAGATCTGGTTTGCACAATAAATGCCATGTGGGTGAAATTTTATGGATGATACTCTGATGTCCTATTCTCCTGAATGCAACACAGAGCTGCTCCACCAGAAACTCAGAAACATTGGAGAGAAGTAGAGTCAAGTTTTTCAGGTTAGGTTTACTGTGCAATTCCCCACTTGAAAGGGATAGTTTCCACTGTGAAGTTTGAACTGGATTTCACTCAAAGGGCCTTTAATTTATTTGACTCATCTTTATTTTTTGTATGATGGTCCGCATAGCCCATAGGTGAAAAACCTCAAAAGAAACACACATCTATTACATTCTGAAATTAACAAGATAAATACATTGTGAATAATCAGATTTCTACCCCTTTAAACCAGTTATTTCAAAAGTATAATAAATAAATATTTTATAGTAAAATTCAACAGCAATAAATAAATTAGCATTTTTATCAACATTTTGTTAAATATTTTCACAAACATTCTGACCAACATTTTTTTCTTTCTACTTGAACCAATAAACACCAAGTGTATTTTTTCTTTTTTTGTTTTTAACTTACTAGCTTAACTTCAATAAGATTAAACAATTTGATACAACAATCAATCAGAGTTCATTTGCTGCTCCAATGAAATTCAGCAATGAGCAACAGCTTTGTGAAGCTTACCGGCTGTCTTTCACAGTTTGTAGAAACTTTTACACAGTTCTGAATTTACATGCTACCAGCACTGTTTGCTTCTCATGCTCTCAAACAGGAGTGACAGGTCAGTCACACCAAAAGTAGCTGCACTCTGATTGCTAGAAGATTGAGTCCACCAGGTTCTCCTGACTAACAGGCAGAGGAGCTGCAGAAAGGTGCAGCAAAAAGGGAGTGGCAGAGGGGAGTCGTTACCTAGCAGTTCACCAGAACAAGAAGAGTTATGATTGATATTGTTGCAATCTGTAAGAGAATAAAATTATTAACTTCTGGTTCGTTGTATTCTCTTGTGCTCCTGGATTCAATGATGCCATGCGTGGAAACCAAAGCCACACGAGTTAATAATCAGAGCTCCGCGTCATGCATTTTCAGAATTTATTCCAACATTTAAAAGTATAAAATCACATCAACACAGACACTTCAAACATACTAAAATAGACATTTATTTACCTGAGACAAGTAGAAAAGAAGAAGAAAGAAAAACAGGAAAGGCAAAAAACGCGTTTTTTGGAGATTGCTGCAAATAGCAAATCTGATTCGTTCCTCTGGGACCCTTACTTTTATTCAAAAGTGGTTCAGAACTTCTGCATCTCTTAGATCAAAGTGCAGATTTTAAGAATAAAACACTTATAGAATATACCTGAGCATTTTCAATATAAACCCATTCATTCTAAACATTTTCTAATTAATGTTATGCTAGTTTTGATTATATTTAACTAATTGATATTACGTTTGGCCTAGGTTAGAGACTCCATGTAGTTCAGGGGTGTCAAACTCATTTTGGTTTAGGGGCCGCATACAGCTTAATCTGATATGCAGGGGGCCACACAAGTAAACTCATTGCAAGATTAAATAGAACCAATAAAAGTGGACTTGTTGTTGATTTTTATATTAAACGAATTTCACTTTTACAAAATATATTATGAATA
>NW_006800660.1:63741-79014 GCF_000485575.1 Poecilia formosa | reverse complement strand
TTTTGATTATATTTAACTAACTGATATTACGTTTGGCCTAGGTTAGAGACTCCATGTAGTTAATATAAATTAGACTAGTTGAAGTCATGCTAATTTTAACTAAATGGTATTCTACTAATTAAATTGCAATTATTGTTAGTATTGTGTTGTTATTTTGTTTGTCCGTAAGTTTTAGTGTCTCTCTGAGGGAGATGACTTGAGATGTCTCCTCGCTGCCTGTGTGCCAGAGTTAATTTATGACGTGGTTCCTCCCTGATAACAGACATTTTTTTCTGCAGGGCTAACTTAAAGCCCTCTAAGATTTTATCCAAAGGACTCTTGCTTAATCCACTATTTTCACATATCGTAAGATTTAACTGTATTAAACACCAAGAATATTTATTTTCCTCAACAAGTTCTATCCATATTTTAATGTTGCAGAGCTCAGGCTTTTTGCAAATAGTTCAAAGTTTAAACTTGCATTTTTGTACATCTTTTATCTGGTCATTTTGTGGAATATTTAACAACTAGAAAATGGCAAAGAACAAGAATATATTTTCCACTCTGATTGGCTGCTGCTAGGCCTACCAATTTTAAGTTGAATGTCCATTGCATTTTTCTTAGATGTCTGTAAAAATAATTTCTATTCACATGGCTTTTTTGTTCTATGGGAAATTACTTTTGATAAATACAAAAACAAGCATAAAGATCAAAACATCTACAACAGTGATAGTAATATTAATAATAAAATATTCAGTGCAAAGTAGCCTACAAATTCTTTAATGGGGGGCGGTGAGGGACCTGGATAATGGATCGGGGGCGCTGGCCCAAAAAAGGTTGAGAAACACTGTTATGGAACATGTAATGCTTTCTGTTCAACCAATTGCTTGGCTTTATTCAATGTAAAGATGTTCTTTGATATTTTCTTTTGTCTATATTGACTATGCGGTTTCTAATTAACATTATCATCGATAATAACTAAGAAATTTGTGTTCCTGAACTCTTTCAATATTTACACTATTTACCCCTATTTTTGATCCAGAACTTGGTTTGCAATTCCCAAATAACATTATTTTAGTTTTCATCAAATTTAGTGACAACTTATTACCATCAAACCACATCTTCAGTTTAATTTCTTTGTTTTCATTTTTTAACAGCTGTTCTGTATCATTTCCAACAAAAAATATATTTGTGTCATCTGCGAATAATATAATTTTCATGTTATATGCTTTACACACGTAATTTATGTACATATTAAAAAACTTTGGGCCAAGCACTGATCCTTGGGGTACACCACAAGCAATATCCAAACATTTGGAGCTGATTTCTCCCACCTGTGCATACTGTTTTCTATCTCTAAAATCAATTTTTACCCAATTCAACACATTTCCCCTAATTCCATACCTTTCTAATTTATTTATTAGTAGACCATGATTTATTGTGTCAAATGTTTTTTTAAAATCAAGAAACAATACAGCAACAATCTTTTTATTAACAATTCCAGATGTTGTTTTCTATGGTATCTAAAATAGCCAATGTTGTAGATCTTTTGGACCTGAATCCATATTGATTTTCATTGATTAATTTATGCTTTTATATAAAAGATTCTAAATAATTTTTCTAATATTTATAAAATTGTGGTAACAAAAGATCGCTTGCTCAGTGCTCCTTGAGATGTTTAAAGCTTGGGACACCTTTTTGTATCCAAATCCAGCTTTAAACTTCTCCACAACAGTATCTGGGACCTACCTGGTGTGTTCCTTGGTCTTCATGATGCTCTGTGCGCTTTAAACACAACCCTGAGATGATCACAGAGCAGGTGCATTACACACAGGTGGATTCTACTTATCGTCCAGTAATATTGCACGCCCCACTTTACAGTTCTTTATGTTTGAAGCCTGAAAAGTGACAAAAGGTTGAAAAGTTAAATGGGGCCAAATACTTTCGCAAGGCACTGAATACCCATATTAGCACTTTGCGTTGACTATGATTCCTCTTAGTAACTATATTTATGTGTCACTATGTGTCTCAGCTGGCCTGGGGATTCCCCCAGACAAGCTGGAACGAGTGGATGAGGAGAGGGAATTCTGGGCCTCCCTATTTAGGCTGCTACTCCCGCGATCTGACTCCAGGTAAGCGGAAGAAGACGGATAGATGACGGATGGATTTATGTGTAACTCAAACACTTACCCTAAACATTAGCAGTGTATTCCTTAACCCAATGGTTCCCAAACTTTTTCTCCTGCGCCCCCCCAGTGGTTTCCAAACTATTTCTGGGGCCCCCCTCTATGGCTTACAAATAGCTGTCTGGTTGAACAATCTTTGTCAGCGAAGGAGGTGGATTCTTAGAGACTCCCTGAAGCGGGATGGGGGAAATCAACTTTTTTGGGAACAAAATGAATTGTAGCTGAATATAGACAACACCAGTAGCCTACAAGCTACTTGTTAACAGGCTTAAGGTGCTGTATTGATATTAGCTAACTAGTCATCTTTTAGCTAACTTTACCTGCATCCAACAGTTTTATTCAACTCAGTCAGTTAGTTTGGGGGAAAAACTGTGAAAAGTTCTTTGCTATTTGCTGGTTTGCTGCCATGATTCTAACACACCTGTAGCTCCGCCCAGCAGCAGCAGGTCTCCTTCACGGGTGTAATCCCAGCGCGAGCGTCGTAGCGCTCATGTTGCGTTTAAAGGCGGCTCGGAAAAACAGGTTACGACATGTTAACGGATTAAACGGTTTTAATTACTGATAAAAGTGACAGAGGACACAGATATGGGAAGTGCAGAAGCCTCTACTGTATCAAATTGACAGGAATAACAGAGTTAGCCATTCTAAGGTAAAAACCCAGCCCATACAGCGTTCATGTTTTTTTATTTTTTTATTTTGTTTTGTTTTCATCCACCCGGCTTCCCCCCCCCCACAGTTTGGGAACCTCTGCCTTAACCTAACCTTAATAAAAGCTTAATTTTCCATGCATCAGATGAGCCTTAAGATCTCTATAAGGCTCATCAAGCTTCAGAACGCTGGTGAAAATGCAGGAAAATGTCCTAAATAGGACAGATAAACGAGTATATAAACACACGCTTGCACACACAGCCAACTGTCCTCATCTCTGAGGCAGGAAGCGGTGATGGGAAGAGGGAAAAGTGTCTAAAAGCATCTATCATAAAAAAAAAAACTACACACTGGGCTCTGCAGAAAATGGGTCGCCTTTATATGGCATGCCAAGCCTGAGGCGTCTGTTTTCCTACTTAAGTTGGAGTTGAAGCTCAGACCACAAATACAAAAACTACACTAAGTTCCATAAAACTGTATTCAATAAAACCATAGGCATCAGTTGAGTAATTCTGCACAAATGTTAGATATTTTGGAAAAGTGGGATGTCGTGGTGGTGCAGCTGTAAAGCATATAACACATACACTGTACCTGTCAAATCTCCTGTTTTGTTAGAGAAACTACCGCATTTTACCGCTCTTTACCGCCCTGTTCCCATATTTTTCCATAAATGTCTCATATTATAACAATAACTACCCACACCCTTGAGTCAGTAGTCTTCCACAACTCCCCCCCCCCACTCCACTCCCACACACTCCCATTTTCCCACCCATCTGACATCTAAAAATAAATTTCACTTACTTTTAAATACAAAACTTAAGAGGTATGATTTACAGAGGCCTTAGTCCTCCACGCAGCTGTTCGGGGTAGTCCTAGCCAGATGACCTTTACTGCATGTCTTCCCCCTCTCTCATAACCCACTCCCCTGCCTGGAGACTGTGAAATACAGGCGACTAGAGCTGGGAAATACCTTTAAAAAAATGTAATTAAAATTGGAGAAAAACTGACATAAATTCTAATCAGCTCAGTTTCAAAGATAAATAATACTTCATTTATAACAGTAATGCACAGCTGTTCAATTCAATTTACTTCAAAAATAATCCTGATGCAAAAATAAATGTTGTAACTGATATCAATTAAGATTCTTCTAAGATGTTATGCTTGATGCTATTACACTAGTAGGTTTAGGGTTTAGTAGTGCGATGATAATATGTGTAATTAATTCAGATTTTCCTCCATAACATCTCTTTCTGCAGGGTGGCTCTTACTATAGTATTACTGGCGGCCTTCCGTAAAGAAAGAAAGAACTTGAAATGGCAAAATCTTTACTCACTCTTTACAGAAAGTGCTGGAAATGATCCCCTTGTGCATCAATGCAGTTTTGGGCACGCCTTAACCACGGGTGAGAGTAGGGGGGTACGGTAGGGTACTACATACCCCTAAAAGATTTAGCGGGGGTACGCAGTACCTGCAAGAGAGGGGAGCGGCTGTCAGCTGTAAAGAATCAATGGGTTCTCTAATCAGTTGTGAGTATTAGTTTTTCCAAGAACAATCTAAAACACGACTTAATCAGTTAATAAATAACTTTTTCCCCATTTCATATTGTTTCTGAACTGTTCGTACTTTGCTAGAGCAGCGGTGCAACATGTCGATCTCGGCATTAGGTGACAAACTGAACGCCGCCAGGACGCTGAGACCAGCATGTCCTCCTCTGGCTCGCTTAAAGTGTTCGTAACTTTATTAAAGAACAACAAAAATAATCAACAAAAAGTTTTCAACTTAATGACCCAACAATAATAATCTCAGTGATTATTGTTTCAACAAGTTGTTGCACAATTCTGTGCGTTTCGGTTCCATTACCAAATTAACGAGCAGAGCAGGAGTTTAAATTAACTAATCAGCCACCGCTGTGTTCAGGGAGGATTATTAATGATCGCAAAATAAATATCAAGCCTGCAAACCTAATATCGTAACGGACTGAATGTTATGTTTTTAACGTAATCTCTGGTCGGCTTGAGGAGCGCAGGAGGTTGCCATGTCAACAGGTGTGCTTAAATGACAAAGAGAGACGGAGAGTAAAAATGTTTGAGTTGTTTAGAGTTGATCACCTGTTCAGGTTATTTTACCTTTGTTTACCTTTGCTGTGGCTCTTCACAGCCGCTGTAGTTTCTGAACATTCAATAAACGACAAACTTGGATTAATTACCTCGTTCTTTGTGAGTATACGTCATTTACAACAAACATCAAACACGGTAAATATGTTTCATTAAGTATTTAAAGAAATGGCTTCTACCGCGATGATTATGTGAAATTAAATTAATTATCTAATATAAAATTTGATAATTTTATATTAGATAAAAGCTCAGACAGCTCAGACTCTGATGTTGATGTTGATGAGATTTTCTCCAAAACTTCCAGACTTCCAGTTTTACAATGTGTGTGTGTTTTGTTTTGTTTTTTTCATTCATCCATACCGCCCGCGCCCTCCCTGCAATGGCACAGCACACGCCCTAGGGGGTGCGCCCCACAGCTTGGGAACCTCTGGTCTAAATTAAGGTGAATTCATGGTTCCTTTTTCNATTAATTCAGATTTTCCTCCATAACATCTCTTTCTGCAGGGTGACTCTTGAAAAAGTAGCCCGCCTTACTATAGTGTTACTGGCGGCCTTCTGTAAAGAAAGAAAGAACTTGAAATGCCAAAATCTTTACTCACTCTTTACAGAAAGTGCTGGAAATGATCCCCTTGTGCGTCAATGCAGTTTTGGGCGCACCTTAACCAGGGGTGAAAGTAGGGGGGTACGGTAGGGTACTGCGTACCCTTAAAAGATTTAGCGGGGGTACGCAGTACCTGCAAGAGAGAGGAGCGGCTATCTGCTGTAAAAAATCAATGGGTTCACTAATCAGCTGTGACTGATTAGTTTTTCCAAGAACAATCTAAAACACGACTTAATCAGTTAATAAATAACTTTTTTCCCCATTTCATATTGTTTCTTCATGCTTTGCTAGAGCAGCGGTGAAACACGTCGATCTCGGCATTAGGTGACAAACTGAACGGCGACAGGACGCTGAGACCAGCACGTCCTCCTCTGGCTCGCTTAAAACGTTCGTAGCTTTATTAAAGAACAACAACAAAAAAATCAACAAAACGTGTTCAAATTAATGACCCAACAACAATAATAATCTCAGTGATTATTGTTTCAACAAGGTGTTGTGCAATTCTGTGCGTTTCGGTTCCATTATTAAATTAACGAGCAGAGCAGGAGTTTAAATGAACTAATCAACCACCGCTGTGTTCAGGGAGGATTATTAATGATCGCAAAATAAATATCAAGCCTGCAAACCTGATATCATAATGGACTGAATGTTATGTTTTTAACCTAATCTCTGATTGGCTTGTGGAGAGCAGGAGGTTGTCATGGCAACGGGTGTGCTTAAATCACGGAGAGAGACGGAGAATAAAAAGGTGCGAGTGGTTTAGAGTTGATCACATGTTCAGGTTGTTTTACCTTTGTTTACCTTTGCTGTGGCTCTTTACAGCCGCTGTAGTTTCTGAACGTTCAATAAACGACAAACTTGGACTAATTACCTCGTTCTGTGTGAGTATAGGTCATTTACAACAAACATCAAATAATGGTAAATATGTTTCATTAAGTATTTAACAAACAAACTGGCTTCTCCAGTGATAATTATGTGAAATTAAATTAATTATCTAATATAAAATTAGATAATTTTATATTAGATAAAAGCTCAGACTCTGAGCTGTCGGGCTCAGAGTCTGAGAGGCTTTTCCCTCTTATTTAGTGGAAATATTGATGTTGATGAGATTTTCTCCAAAACTTCCAGACTTCTGGTTTTACAATGTGTGTGTATGTGTGTTTTTGTTTTTTTTTTCCATTCATCCATACCGCTTCCCGCGCCCTCCCTGCAATGGCACGGCACACCCCCTAGGGGGTGCGCCCCACAGTTTGGGAACCTCTGGTCTAAATTAAGGTGAATTCATGGTTCCTTTTTCTACATAGTGTAACTGGTCGTAACTGGTCATAATGTAACTNAGTTCAAACTTATAAGTGGAGACACATTGTTGATGTTACTATTATAAAATAACTTGCAATTAAGTTTTGGCAAAGCTCAATGTAATTTTCACAGGTGGCAGAGCGTTGTTGTCAGCAGCTGCTGAAAGTAACTAAAAAAATTATTTAATGCAGAGGTTCCCAAACTGTGGGGCGCGCCCCCTAGGGGGGGCGCCGTGCCATTGCAGGGGGGGCGCAGGAAGCCGTCTGGAAGAAAAAAAAACCAAAAAACCCATGAACGCTGTATGCGCTGGGTTTTTACCTTAGAATGGCCAACTCTCTGTTATTCCTCTGTCAATTTGATACAATAGGGGCTTCCGCACTTCCCATATCTGTGTCCTCTGTCACTTTTATCAGCAGTTAAAACTGTTTAATCCGTTAACATATCGTAACCTGTTTTTCCGAGCCACCTTTAAACGCAACATGCTCGCGCTGGGTTTCCACCTGTGCAGCAGTGAAGGAGACCTGCTGCTGCTGTGCAGAGCAACGCAGGAGTGAGTTAGAATCATGGCAGTAAACCAGCAAAATGTAAAGAACTTTTCACAGTTTTTTCCCCCAAACTAACAGACTGTTGAGTAAAGCTGTTGGATGCAGGTAAAGTTAACTAAAAGATGACTAGCTAGCTAATATCAATACAGCACCTTAAGCTTGTTAACAAGTAGCTTAGGCTACTGGTGTTGTTGTCTGTGTTCAGCTACGATTCATTTTGCCCCCCAAAAAGTTGATTCCCCCCATCCCGCTTCAGGGAGTCTCTAAGAATCCACCTCCTTCGCTGACAAACATTGTTCAATGTTTGTCAGGGGGGGGGTCAGAAATAGTTTGGAAACCACTGATTTAATGTAACCTAGTTACTTTCCAAATCAAGTAGTCGGTAATCCAATTAAAGTTACTTTTTCAAGGTAACTATGCCATCACTGCATACAGAGGACTAAAAGTGATAACATAAGGATTCCATGGAGGAATTTTACCTTTTACTTTAATTTTATCAGTTCACTGTCACTGTAGAATCAATGTGGAGCATAATGCATTTGTCACTCTGATGTGCAAAGGATGTCTATAAATTTATCTTAGAGCCTCTTGATAGAGTATTGCCGTGGGTGAGAACTCTATTGAAATGTGAGTGTTTCAGGTTTTGCACATTAAAGCATACCTTTGTCTACGTTAATGTGCAGACAATCCATATCAGTACTTTTAACTCTCTTACTTGGCTTCAAGGTTTGGCATCTTTCAGCTCTGAGAAACCTGCTGCATCTACTGTTAATTGGGAGATATGCAAGAAATCCTGATTTCAGCAGATTCCACTAGTTAATTTGTTTGCATAATTTTACTACAAGGTTTTGACAGAAATTACACACATACAAACAAGGCTTTTCCCTCTTACTGGTGAGGAGGCTGAATGGCTCAGAGCACTTTCTCATTGCTTGCAGACATGTTACACTAATGAAAATGCAACCATTACGCTTGAATTGGCCAGACTCACACAAATCCATATTAGTCATTGCGAAATGCTCTCTGTGATGACATGTCTTTTTCACTAACTGGGTGATTCATGACTACAGTCCCAAATCATGTTCACAGTTGAGTCAGCTTCAGGATTTTTGTGGTCCACAAAATCCTTCAGGAGAGAAGGGGGAGATTCTTTTATTTATTAATGTTTTAATGTTTATGTATTTATTGAATAAGAAATGTGAAAATAACACTCATGGTACACATTGCAGTTGAGCATTATGAAGAAGCCAGAAGTGCATATAAAACCAGAAGACAGTCAATTTAAACTTTTATTGTCTTCTGTAGAGAAAAATAAAGAAAATAGGAATGTGCAATATGGCATAAAACTCATCACAATATATATTGTGATGCATAAAACTCATCACAATATATATTGTGATGAGTGTCAGTAATAATATGATTTATGTAAAACTTAAAATAAAAAATAAAAATCACATACTAATTGAGTGGAATGTATATACTGTAACCCGTTGCTTTTTTCCCCCCACACTTTGAACAAAGCAGCCTATGCTATGTCCTGGCAGCATGCTTTTTTCATAACACATTAACAGGAGACTAATCAAATTGATGAGTAGTTTGCAGAGGTCCGATAAAAGGTAAGGTAAGGTAATTTTATTTACATAGCACATTTTCAGCAACAAGGCAATTCAAAGTGCTTAAAACTATGTGACAAATCAAGAGCACTTTCACAATTCAATGACCAATATTGTAAATCCATCATTTGTATTCACACTCATCATGGAAAACACTTGAAAAGCATATGATGGAGCTTTTAAGGTAAAGGTGATCAATCTAGTGGTTGATGAAGAAAATCGAGCTGCTGCACGTAATCTAGGCATAAATGAATTGATGGTGAGACGGTGAAGACGCCAGCCTGACAAACTGAGTCAAGGCAAAAAGATGACAAAAGCTTTCAGAGGTAACCATATAAAGATGTCCCAAACTTGGAAGCTTTCTTGAAGATTGGGTTGACACACAGAGAGCAAGCGGCTGCTGTGTTTCCACCATGCAGATCCGACTGGAGGCTTAAAAAATAAATAAATAAAGCCACTGAAATGAAAAACAAAAGATTTTAGAGGTGGGCCATCACGGTGTTTTAGATTTGTGAGACGAAAAGGTCTGTCCTTCAGTGCACACACAGCTTTGTGTCAGCAGGAAAACACAAATATACCGTATTTTCTGCCCGATGAGGCGCACCGCATTATAAGGCGCATAGTATAGACGCTACAGTAGAGGCTGGAGTTACATTATACATCCACTAGATGGAGCTGCACTAAAGGCAGCTCCAGCTAGTGGACTGGGTCGGGGCATGGCCGGAGGATGGTCACCCTTCTCCGTTCGCGCACAGCATGTTGGTGGAGAACGTGGTGCTAAATGATCTGCAGACGACCTGATTCTAGACAGTCGGTAGGTAGATAGGTCAGTCAAACTTTATTAACAAACCAGCATTCTGACAACTATCCCAGCATGCACCACACGCTTCTTCTTCTATGGGCAAAAATGAAGTCGGCGGCTGTTTACCGTAGTTGCTAGACCTGTTGTGGCTCAATATTGGTCCATATATAAGGCGCACTGTCGGCTTTTGAGGAAATTGAAGGTTTTTAGGTGGGCCTTATGGTGCGGAAAATACAGTAACTAAATATGCCTAAATGCTCCCCAACAAAAACACTCACACAAACATCTCTGGTGAATACAACAAAGGAATAAAACTCCACTAGTCTCTCTTGAATCTAAATAAAGCAGCTTGGAACCCAGGAACAGCATAGGTCCCTTTTTTAAATGAGCCAGAGGGCTAGACCGTAAGAGCTCCCCTTCCCTAAACAAAGCCCAAAACAATACTTTTAATCAATAATAACTACCAAAAAGAAATGATTCTAATCTGAAACTAAAACAAAAAATGAAACAGTAGCAGGCCAACTTACACACAAAAGAGATAAGGTTAGGCAAGCACCTTAAGTAGCCAAACAATGATAATAAGTGGCTTTTACCTCCTCTAAAGTGAAACCAGTCAACGGTGCTCTGTTTGTCGCTCCCTCTAAAACGATGTCGCCTTCAAAGATCAAGTGGAGGAATTAGCAATAATTCTAATTCCTTTTAATCAGATAGGTTCTAAGCTCACCTGATTAAAAGCATGTGGCTTTCAATCAGGTGCACTCTGTAATCCAGAATTTACGGCATTTGTATGTGCTAAAAGTCGTTTTTGTGGATAGTATTTGTATATAATGTTTGTAACTTTTGTTTTATGTTGCTACTTATCATTGGGGGGGCTGTATAAGGGGAAAAGTTAGGACAATTCCAAGGGCGCTTGACCGACAGAAGTTGATTGACAGCACTAAGACCCTCCTCCTGGTTCTGACTGGTTGCAAAGTGCTATCCCCTAACACAGAGTAAAAAATTTGCGGGGTTTAAATGACCTTGGCCCTATGTATAAAAGAGTGCAGTTTTCACACTAAAACTTGTACAGACAAATTTAGAAAAGTGCGGCGCACAAAAAAATCGGATGCATAAAGCCATGCACACCTTTCCTTTATAAATCCTAATTTGCGGGAAATAGAGCGCAGCTGCTGGTCCGCCCTGTCGCCACCCTTAAATGCATATGTAAATTAGTATAAATACCCAGAAGTCTGCCGCCACGTGAAGCAGTAACCATGGCAACGTCCTTGTTTGAAGCAGTATGAGTATTTATAATAATAATTATATATTTTTATTTAAAAGGTGCTTTGAAGGCACATAATATCACCTCACAAAAATTAAAATAATACAAAGACTTGAAGTAAATTCAAGTCTTTTTTTTCCTTTCTGTGCATTTTCACACAGTCAGCACACTGTGTGAAAATACAGATGGATAACTAAAGACAACTGATGCCACAGCCTGAGCAGCTCCTTGTGAACTATTTCCACACTAAAAGAAGCCATAAGAAACACACGTCAAACACACGTCACAGTCACTTCAGTTCAAATTGCAAGCGCCAATTGGCCAGTTTCTGACAAACTCACTGGCTTGATGGCCAGGTGTCAACATGTTGATTGAACATGTGGGCCTGACATTCGTGGCAAGTAACAGAATAATGAAACATTCCCATATCCTCCCACCCCACCGCAACAGTGTTTGGTGTTCTTAGAAGGCCTGGGTTAGCAGTGCCTTTGTCTTTTAGTCTGTGATTTGTGTTGTTAGCTGGGCTAGAAGATGTTCATGAATGAAACAACTCCCTCTTTGAAGACCAGCACACATCATCATTCAGGGTGTTATGTTGCCCTCATCAGGGCAGTTCCTGTAACATCTCTAGCCCTGATGATGTCTGTGATTGTTTAGTTAAATTATTAGGTGGTGTTGTATTTATCTATTCACTCATATTGTAATGAACCAGATAATAAATGTTGTCCATTCTTAGAGAGATAGAACTAAATTCAAGTCTTGTCTTGTTCATTTGCGCTCTTTATCACTAAAGGTTCTTGCTTTTTGGAAAAGGCTGTTGAGAAAGGCAGATGACAGTGATGCCTCTGAAGTCTGGCAGCAGGAGTATTTTTAGCTCATCAGGCAGGTAGCTGCAAACACATCAAAGGATTGTTCTGGGATTACAAGAAACCTAAAGCATGGGTTCTGTGGAAACATCCGGCATTTTCAACATTATTATTATTATTATTATTATTATTATTTGTATTTTAAAAGAAAATGCCTCAAATCTCTGGAATAGATGGCCTTATTTCCAGAAAAGGCATTGATGCAATATATTTCATATACTGTTATATTCGTCTACATGTGGAATGGTGGTAATAACAGCACAAGCGTGGTGTGTTCATATTTGAGTCAATGATAACATTGTTAGATCATGAAAAATGTGGTCACTAATGGCCCTAAAATTGGACTGGTGACCCCCTTATGGGTAAGCAAGGTATTACCAGAGCTGAAGTTGAGGTCATGGTGACTGACTACAAGCTGTTACTCTACTAATGAAGAGCGAACATTAAAAAAATGAATCCCTCTCATGATTAATAAATCAAAGAGACACTGGAAGCATTGGCTCTCATCTTAGTGGTATTTGTTTTAATATCACTTGTCATTTAATTTAATCTATGAAGCTACAGTGGTTCTTTATTATCACCAAAAGTCCTGCTTGTAAGCTGCATTTCAATTCAGTTCAGTTTATTTATGTAGCACCAATTCACAATAACTGTCAGTTTGTTTGTTGGGACTTTTTTGTGAAGTCTCAAGACATTGTGTTGGGTTTTGTTTATTTTCCTCTTTAACAACTCAAACACTGAACTGACGGTGGTTGTCAAAGGAGGTGGAGCGCAGTAATTGGCTGCCAATATAGGTGTCGGCAGAGACTGAGGAAAATAAAAGGAGTTCTCTATTGCTCTGAGCGTTTCACTGGCAGGTCAGATTTATTTCTAAATTCCTAAAAGATATGTTCATCCACCTTATTCCTGGGAGGCTTACTGGGAAAACGATTATGGGTCTTACTTCCGGTGCCCACTGGAAGTAGCAGTATTTCATTGTAATTTGTAGGGTTTTTGGCTAATCTATATTCATGATTTCTTTCTCTTTCTTACCGTTTATTCAATGTCACATGCTGTTTTTATTTTGTTTTTTAATTATCTAAAGCACCTTGAAATGCCTTGCTGCTGAAATGTGCTATACAAATAAAATTTGATTGATTGATTCATGATAGAAGTTACATCTCTCTTTTCGGTTATTGTATAATATTTAGTAAAACTTGTTCATGGACACACCATCTGCTATCAGAGAGCTGCTCAGTACAGAGGATTGTAATTGAGTTTAAGCGACAGGAACAAGATCATTTTTTAATGGAATGACCGTGAGTTAGCAGCGCTGCTAGCAGCTCGTTTCTCTGAAGAACTGACAGTAATAAAGACGAGAAAAGCAGAGAAGCTAGTCAGAGTTCTGAGCTACTGTTCTCCGCCAACAGTGTAAAACACCAGAACTACATAATATTAGCTTGGTGTGCTGTGAATTTTATTTTATTTTTTAAATAATAAAGTTCATGATTTGAGTCTTTATCATTATGCCAGGAATATTTTTTTTATAAGACAACATAAAATATCTGGAAGAAAGCCTGCATCTGCATCCAAAGCAACTGAATCAGTGAAGTAGCTAACTATGCTAGTGCGGGTTATTTGCGGCCATTTCTTTAAGTCGCCATCCCTCCCCGCATTAGCTGAAGGTAGTGGTAAGACAATATTGCCACATGTAAGCTGTGATAGCTGGAGTTCCCACATATTTTATAGCCTAAAACTTCTGTGGAAAGCCGGTTATCGAGTTGCTAACATGTAAACAAATGGCGGTTCCGGGTTGTGGCTGAAGTCATGCCCATAAATCGCGTAAAGCCTCATGGAGGCCAGGAATAAGGTGGATAGAAGATAGGTTTATAGTTTATGCATTTAAAGCTGGACCAATCACACTGCTGGTGCCTCTGCGGCGTTGCATCATTCGCTGCAGCAGCTGGATGTCTTAAGTTTATCTCAGTGCGGATCGTGCGCGCCTCCTTTCATTCAAATTGGACACAGGCTGACCTGTATGGATATTTACATCAAACCCCTGTGAGGAATTATGTTTCCTTCCAGAGTTTTTGATCAAGGTAGGAGTTTAAACCCCTCCGCATTAGCTCTGGCTGTGTGGAGGGGTAAAGCTAGCCGCCTCTTTGAAAATGACAGTAAAGCCATCCCGCATTCAATTTTTACGTGCACCACAGCATAAGACGTTACGGCACCCTAATTTACCAGCTCCTGTCAGAGTAAAAGCTCACATCCGCTTCATGTTTGATCTACTGCAAGTAGATTTCCAGCAGCTTCAAGTTTAGACTTTGTATGTATGCAGTTGCAAAAGAAAGAATGTATTGGAAATAATTGGGGACATTAAGCAATGCTGAAAAATTCTCTGCTTCCAGCAACGTCTCTCACTTCTGGGTGGCAGAGGGACACCTCTAGAACAAAACCAGCAAATGATGTTTAATTTCAAAATAAAAGCCTATGAAAATAAGAGGTTTTTATTTTTTCCCCTAAGTTGCTGTGCTTTTACTTTGAAATTAAACATCAGATCGGCTCATGATGCTCTGCTTACACGTCAACAGCTATTATGTTTATTTAATTAAAAATTATTAAATTAATTAAACACAATAAATAAATTGATAGAAATGGGTTGATTATTTGTATATCTATTGGTATAGAAAATTATTTATTTGAAATTGAAAAATTTTGTTAAAGGAACTCAAGTCAGTTTTTCTTTAATTGTGCTTCTAAATCACAACTAGCCCTCAATATTATTAATGCTCATAACACTTGTTAGTAAAGAACTTTTTTTTATTTCCATGTGTTTGACATCATTGGAAAGCTTAGGCAATAGGTGAGTTAAGAGACTAATATTTTAATTTCAGGTTGCATCATATTTAAAGATGTGTTGTTACGGGGGCAACTTCAGGGTAGGTGGTCCATGACTGTTTGTTAAATAGGTTAAGTGGTCCTCAGCCTGAAGAAGTTTGAGAAACACTGGCATAAGTCCTAAGTTGCCACTTTAGTCCAATCACTCAAAGAATGTTATCCAATGATAATATTTAACATTAACACAACCCGCTATTTTTCGGTTTGTAAACATGATGGTAGCAGTTTTAGACATGTAGCACCGACAGATAGAAATAGCTATCTATACGTACTAAGGTAGGGAAATCACAGTATCACAGTCACAACAACATAGTCTTGCTAGGTTTAGTCGATAACTCTTTGCTAGCTATTTCTTGGCACCTTAGTATGAGTTTTTGTTGGTGGCTTGGCATTGCAAACTTATATACTTAATCTTTATAAGTTCTTAAAACTCCTCAGTACTTTTTGCATAGTGGGTGGCATATAGCTCTGATTTCAAAGTA
>NW_006800660.1:61340-62893 GCF_000485575.1 Poecilia formosa | reverse complement strand
CAGCCTGTTTCCAGCAGTATCTTGGCTGGAAACAGGCTGGAAAAGGCCTGGAAGGTGAAGACCACAGTGGTGCCTGTGGTCATCGGGGCCCTCGGGGCAATCACCTCCAAACTGGAGCAGTGGCTCAAACAGATCCCAGGAACAACATCAGACATCTCAGTCCAGAAATGTGCAGTTCTAGGCACAGCCAAGATACTGGAGGAGAACCCTCAAGCTCCCAGGCCTCTGGTAGAGGACCCGAGCTCAGAGGATGAAAGAGACCACCCACAGAGGGTGAGAGGGGAATTTTTTTTTTAGAGATATTTGGAGGTCAGATGAAGCATTTTTCACATTTTTCTAAATAACGCCCCCTAGTTCAACCAACCATGACCAAGTTCAGTATAAGGTAAAGTCTTTGTGCAAAGTTCAAGGTTATGGTCAGGTGTTTTTGTGTAACAAATTTAGCAATTTTACAGTGTCACATAGTGATGGATGCTGACAAAAACAAACGAGACATGGTCAGTACAAAGAAAAATAGCAACATTTTATGGTTTCAAAATGATGGAAAATTGAGTAGCAATGTATAATTAGTATTATGTTCTAATTGAAAAAAATAAAATAAATAAAAAATGTGCCACTATAACCTTTATTTGCCTTCTTGTGCTTGGTTTTGACTAATTCATTCTTAATGGCCGTCTGCTGAAAAAAACAATCCCACCAAAAATCTTTAGAACAGTGGCTCATCTGGAGAATCTAAGAAATTTTTCCCACATCAGTTTTGTTAATGTGTCTTCTAGTTTTGCTGAAACATGTATAACTGAGTAGAAGTGCGAGTACTGAACCTGGATACCAAAAAAAATGTTAAGTTTCAGGGGACTATGAGTTTCAGAGGAGAAACATAATAATGTACAAACCAAGTAAAAACAATAGGGTTCTCTGCTCCACTGGGAGCAGGCAAATGGCCATGCCTTGCATGGGCCGTACGCTCGCTTCCGTGGTCTCAGAACCCTGATAATAACAATAATGGAAACATATACAAAAAAACAATAGGGTTCCCTGTTCCGCTGGTAGGAGGGGAACAGCCATGACTTTCATTGGCCGTCTGCTCATTCCTGCAGGCTTTGAACCCTAATGAACCTTATAAACAATTGTATCTATATAAAGTAATGTTTTTGGTCATAGTATCATTTGTACACTGCTTTGTATTCCATAATATGATTTGAATATATTTTTCTGTGTTTTGTGTTGTTTCACTTTCACACTTTTTTGCATTAAATCCTCTTCAGTTGCAGCAGTGGCCTGTTCCCGGAAGAAAGTGGTGCAAGACACAATTTAGCTAACTTAGCTAACACCCAGTGTTAGCTAATGTGCAAATGTTTGTGGGCAAACATTTGCACATTTGCCCACAATGTGCAAATGTACATTGGTGCAGGACTGTCATGCATTTGAAAGCTCTTGGAGCAGAAAAAGATCCTGAAAAATTGCCCACTCAGTCAATGTGCACAATGGATCTGGTGAAGCTCAGGTCAAGAGAAGTGCAGGAGTGGGGAGATTTGATGCAGCGAAGGTGTAAG
>NW_006800660.1:44006-60923 GCF_000485575.1 Poecilia formosa | reverse complement strand
CTTAAATATTTAAGAGTATAGCCACCTTTCTAATCCTCAATAACAGCTCTTGGAGCAGAAAAAAATCCTGAAAATTTGCCTACTCAGTCAATGTGCACAATGGATCTGGTGAAGCTCAGGTCAAGAGAAGTGCAGGAGTGGGGAGATTTGATGCAGCGAAGGTGTAAGGAGGCAAAAAACCCATTATAAGTGATTGCAGTTCTAGTTTCTCTTGTTTTTTTTTCTACATGTACAAAAATAGAAAAGATCCCTAAAATTTGCCAGTTTGTGCTAAAATTCTCAAAATAACACTAAATAACCAAACTTGCTTCTACTTTATAATGGATTTTTTTTTCATGCAGTTCTATTGAAGTATACATGTGGAAAACAACATTAAACATTAAGAGCACATATTTTCTACCATAGTGCCACCTACTTGTGTATGTGCCTGAATATTTATACTTAAGTAGTAGTGTTGGTATTGAAGCTGGATACCTAATAAACATTGTAATGAGTTACAGTTGGTAGACTGCAGTAGTAGTTTCAGAGGATAATAATAATAAAGACCAAAAGCAATAGGGTTTCCTGGTCTGTGCTTCTGTGGGCTCAGAACCCCATAAAATGGAAAAATGGAGTAAAAATAACAGGGTTCCCTTCTCCACTGGGAGCAGGTAAACAGCCACACCCTCAATTGGTCGCCCACTCGCTCACATACCCTAATAATACAAAATAAAGTCATAACAAAATCAAAGGCTTTTCCCTTTGTTTGATTGAAAGAGAAATGAATGGTTGTTTTGTTGTTTAGTATAACTTTCATTGTAAAAAAAAAAACAAGCTCAATACTTTTTTATCTATACAGTTTTCACATTTATTTATAAATTCTCAAATTTCTTTGGATAATTTCCAATGATCTTAGTAGTTACTGGGATAATTTATTCAAATAAATTATCCAAAGGCTGCGTGTTGCCTCACGCAGCCTTTGTTGCTGCGTGAGGCAACAAAGGCTTTTGTCACAATCTGTGTTTCTGTGCGTTTATTTTTGAGATTTCCTGTGTTCAGTCCTGCTTTTCCCGTGAGTCTCTGTCCTGTCCTCCCCGTTGATTGTTTCCCAGGTGTGTCTCATCCCCTTGATTACCCCGTGTGTATTTAAACCCACCTGTTGTCCTTTTCTCTCGTCGGATCCTTGTTGTTGGTTGTCGTATGTCGCCTGTTTCTTCGTGCTGTTCCCTGTTGCTCTGTTTACCTGGATTATCACCATTAAACTCTTCATCTTCACCTTCAACCTGGGTATACCTGCGTCCCTATCCTCACCACAACACACCACATCATGACAGCTTTGTGGGTGAACATTTCTAGATTAAAAAAAAAAAACTGTTGTTTTGCTCGTGACTGTAAGTTGATCTACTATGTGTTGGCTTGTTAAAATGTAGAAACCACTTTCCCTGTTTTGTTTTTTTATTTCACTCATCACTCCTTTCCTTCCCTATATCAGCATTGGTTGTTCCTGATGGGCCACCTGAAAAGGTCGGGCATGGAGACGAATTGGGCAGTGAGGAGGATTTCTTGTACGAAGAGTTTTGTTCTTCTGGACATCGATTTGGACACCCAGGAGGAGGTGGAGGAGAGCAGCTGGCCATTAATGAGGTACTTATTTGGAGATAATTCCCTAATTATGGGTTTTCACCAGTATCAGGATCAACCCTCTGCAACTCACAATAGCCATTTACATTTTATCTCCATAGTACAGAACAAGTTGCCAGGAAAATTCCTCCAGTTTCAAAATGATAAGTTCCACAAGGGTCTGTTCTTGGTCTTGGTCTGTTCTTGGGTGAAAATCTTGAGTAAGTTATTGGGTAACTATGTGCATATCCTGAGTTTTTGGTTTCAGAAAGTCAGATAGCCATTATGTTGAATTGAGTCCCTTCTGCAACTTACTCTGTGAAAAAAACCCTGAGTTTGTTCTATAATTTAGCTGAGACCTGGTAAAGGAAAGTGTCAGATATGGTGTGTCCTTTTCTGAGGGAGCCTGTAAATGCTGGAGAGTAAATACTCTGGAGAAATAGCCATCAGCAGACGGTGGTCAAACCGGGATTAGTTATCATTCCCAGATTAATATGTTTTTGAGCTTTACCGTTCTTCACCACAGTCAATTTATCTCAATGAAATTTCAGGCTGCACTAACTTATGTAATTGCATTCTTTGTTTTGCACTTTGTTTGAATGCCAACAGGATACTGTCAGAAATGTCACTGTAGCACCTAAACTGTTAATATATAGCAGAAGAAGATGCCTAATTTAATATCTATATGTGCGTCTCCTACTTAGAGTGTTGCTAGAGATTTATGCTAACCCTTACCCACAAATTTTATTTTGTAACAGAGCTTTTAGACAAGAGCTCTTCCACTATTGGACTGTAGATCATTGTGACTTGAACATTTGTAAGTGACTATCTGAAAATTGTGGGCAACCCTGCTGTACATTGTGTCTTTACGACTCTTTTCAGGAATCGAAAAAAGCCAAGCTTTTGGAGTTGAGCTTTTGTCTTGGTTCCCAAACGGCTCATAATTTTTTTTTATCTCCTCCACCCTAAAAACCCCAAACATTAACGTAACTTTTCAATTAGGAACGTTTTATATGATGCATCTTTTTGTTTTCAATGTCCCCTATATGAGAAGCCTTATACTTAATTTTTGTATTGTTCTGTTATGAAACCAGACATTCTTACTTTTGCATAATATTTTAATCAAACTTATTTTTTAACAAAAACAAATGGATAATTTATTTGGCATGATAATAGATAAACTGCATCTGCAAGCAAATCCAAACAAACTCATAATAGTAATAATAATATATTATAATATCTTTAATCTTCACCTAAATGCTGCTTTTCTTTTATTGGTGTTAGTTTATATTTATGGGTTTTGCACCACACTCTCCTCGTCATGAAGTTGAGGTGAGGTGGTGAGAGAGAACCCAGAAGGAGCTCAGGGTGTAGATGAATGATGATGAATATTTAATGATGAGAAGCTCACAACAGTCCAAGAACTGGCAGCACGGCAGAAATGGAGGCTAAGCTCATACTGGTAGCAACAGAGCAGCTGGAACTAGAGCTATTGACCCAGGCAAACAGTTCAACTGACAACGACTAATTGTACAGACTCTTAGGACTTAACAGTTCAACTGAGTAGACTGACTAGAGGTCAACAATGAACAAAATACGACAAGGATCTGACAAAAAACAGAGACAACAGGTGAGCTTAAATACACAGAGTAATTGGGGAGACTAGACACACCTGGGAACAATCAAGGACGGCACAGAGACTCGCAGGGGAAAATGGATCAAGACACAGAAAAACCTCAAAACTAAATACACAGATCCTTACAATCCTCTTCACCACTATCTGTTTACTGAGGAAATACACTCAACTAACCTGTGGGCGCGGTATAGGGGGTGAAAGTTATGACAATTCTAAGGGCCCTTGACAACAGGGGGCCCTCCACAAAAAAACCCCCCAGAAATTAAAAAAAAAATCAGAGCCCTGTCAATTACTGTTGTGTTTTTTTTTTAATTGTTTTTGGCAGTAAAAATTAAATGTTACCACTCCCAGACCAAAAAGCACACATCTATATTTGCACTCAACTTCCCCCTGGATCAGCATGAAATGGTTCGTTCTTGCTTGGCGCATTTGACGTGACGTTTTCAACAGCAGTCGGTAGAAGACAAGAACGACTGTGGCTGTTACTATGCTGCCTAGAAAAATAATGAAGTCAAGTTCTCAAAAAATAGAGATAACGGAGAGAAAAAGACAAGAGTGTGAATTTGTAACACAGTTTTTCTCCAAGAGAGGTGAGTAGACTGTGTGAGATTATCAACCATACCAGCATAGGCCCACTTCCTCCCCCTGTCCCAGTGTAAAAGGTGAGCAACGCTGTGTTCTATGACAACCTAGTTGGCATCATTCCAGGGAATCCAAAGGGATTTTTCTGTCTATGCTCTTTTTACAATTACACAACAAAACATTATATTTGTTGCTGACATAAATTCAAACAATCTTTATAAAATGATAATAAAAAACATCCTCCTGTCTGGACTCAAGCCAGTTCACACAGCTTTACCTTGGCTTACATTTAAATTACAGATATATGTTGCCATGTCCCTCCTTAGTGAGATTAAAGCTGCAGTATGTAACTTTTATAAAAATATATTTTTTAACATATTTGTTAAAACTGTCATTGTGTTGTGACGGTATGGCATGAGAGATAATTTGTGGAAAAAATAATTTCCTCTGCCTTCTCCCAGTAATCTCTAAAAACAACCAATCAGAGGCAGGAGGCGGGTTTTTGCTCTGTCAATCACAATCTCGTGGCTGCTCATCCTCCTTCCCCCTCGCTGAGTGCTATGCTGCAGCTAGCATAGCACAGAGCTGTGCAGATTCAAACTGTGAATGCCCAGTCTAGTTAGCATAGCTACCAATGACGGCAGATAAACAGTTTTCCTGTAATAATAAGTTGCTTCTCTGCCATTAGCACATTAAGCAGTGAGTGAATGAGGTTGATTAACAACACTAAGACGCTCTTGGTTCTGATTGGTTGTTTTTGGTCAGAACTTTAGCTAACAATAATAATTCAGGGAGGAGGTGAAGGAGATTTTTTATTTTTTCACAGATTATCTGTCTCATAGTAAACCGTTATAACATGGTGACAGCTTTAACAAATATGGAGATAGACTGAAGAAACTTTAACAGTAGTTGCGGAGGGGGGGCCCAATTAAATTTTTTGTCATGGGGCCCAAGATTCCTGGTGGTGCCCCTGCTTGTGTCTGTCTCCCTCTCTATTTTCACATAATAGTATGATCTCATATCCTCACATGTGATTGACTACAAGGCTGCCATGCAAATTAAAACAAAGTTCCGCCGTGAGCAGAGATGACTCCATTCAGCTGAACCACCGAAGGAAAGAATTAAGCAGAAAACGAGGAAAAAAGTGTGGAGACGTTGTTCTCCATCTTCCACAGTCTCTCTACAGACAGAGAGTGGTGTGGTTGCTGCACTTTTTTTCCTACGGAAATGTTTGATACTCAAACAGTTAATTACAGCACCAACTTTCAGAATAAAATAAAATAAAAAAAATCCCATTAAATTAGACTAAAAAAGAAAGATGGGATATTTAAAAAAGTTTGTGTGTTTAAAGTTGAGCAGGACCAGGGTGACTCCCTATGAAGCTGGGAGCTGTCCCTCTCTTCCAAACAGCGCTGGTGCTGAGAGGGAATCCCCGCTCTGATGCTCCTTATGGCGCCTTTGGTAATCCTTATAATAGGGACAATTGTTAGAGAAAAATGATCAAGAGATGAAATCACTGCTCTTTCACTTACACTTCTTTTGAGTGTGGAGAAGAGCGCATTAGTGCCCCTAGTGGACTCTTTTGGTTATGGCGCTAACTCACCCTTCTTCCAGACAAAGGATTTAATTAAATCTTTTGCACATTTTAAATCAAACTAAGTAATGCGGATAATGAAAATAACTGAATCTAATATTAATAAGGTCAAATTAATCAATATTATACCTTCCAACACCTGCCTCACCTGGAGAGCCAGGCCGCCGCTGCTGGGACTTCTGTCCTTCGTCCAAATGAGCGCAGAGGCAATGCTTCTTTGTGGCTGTGTCCTTGGCGCGCCACCTGCAGCTGATGTTATTGCCGCTGCCGTTCGGATCACAGCCAGGGATTGGTGGGGATCTGCACGCACTTCCTTGCCAGCAAGTTTCCAGAGGTTCCTGTGTGGTGTCTTTCATGGTGGCTAGGTTGAGTCACATCGCCGTGAAGTTCCTTGCCACCTCCTTTCATGGCTCACCCCATACAGCGCTGGCTGTGCATCGAGGACCTCCCTTGCTGGCAAGTATGGGACTTGAAAGGAGCTGACCTTTGCCCACAGGTCCACAGCAGCGCTGTACTCCCACAGCAGGTGCCTCTCTGACTCTGGCGTGCCACAATCGGGTCAGGGGCAGATGGAAAATGATAACATGATGTGGGACTCCATAACGGCTCTGACTTGGACGTTCCCATGAGGCACCATCCATGACAGGTCCTGGAATCTGTTTGGAAGGACGGGACGGCTCATATTTGCACCAAACTAGTGTTTCTCCATATGGGAGACTAAACAACTGAATCACTGGCTCCCGGCCCTGAACAACAGGAATAAAAAAGGGATAGTTAAATAAAAAAATTACATCTATCCAGACTACAACTAAAAATAAAACCATGTGTGGCATTTTTAAAAGTTTAAAAACAGCCAGTTCAGATGTTGTCTTGTGAACTGAGCTCTTCCTCAACCTCCCATCGTGGTGGAAGTTGGGACTGAGCTCTGTTCCCTCTTCGGGTTCTCGGATTCAGCCGTTTTTCTACAGCCAAATCCTTCATTGAGTCCTTTGAGGTTGAGTGCTGAGCTATATTCAAAAAAGGGACCGCATTGGGTGAACTGGAGGGGAAAATCCTGGATTCCTCCCCGGATGATCCATCTGAGATTTCCTCCAGTGTTCCCCTCTTCTCCATTATGATAGTTGAGTTGGAGGACAGCGCTGATGCCGGCCTCTTTGCCAGCTGAGCATCGAGGACGGGGGAATCATCACGACTCTCTGACCGCATTTCCTCATAATCCAAACTAGCTCTGCCATCAGTTTGTAGATCCCCTACCTCGCTAGATGTTTCGGTGTGGGGGACCGTTTCCTTCCACTCTTCTTTTTGCCTCTGCTCCTCCAATCAGAGGACTTGGCAGGAAGTTTGAGTTTTCTGGCCCAGCAGCAACAATTAGTTCATTTATCGGCTCACCTTGGCCTGCCTCCTTCTTTTGTTCCATTTCTTTTCTGTTCTTTAATTTGTTTCCAAATGATTTTGGGCAGTCTTTGAACAAATGGTCTTTGTTCCCACACAGATTACATTTATGACTATTTGTACACTGTTCAAAAGTGTGTCCTACTTCCCTACAATTCCCAAAAAAGATCTCATCACATGCTACAGCCAAATGACCATGATCCATGCATTTGCGGGACAATTTCCCATTGCTTAATGGGGACCCGCCAAGCGCAGTTCCAGATGCCATCCGCATCCCACACCTTCATAGCCTGGCCTTTCATAGTGCAGTATTTACCCAGGCCCCTTCCAATTTTTTTCAGCAAAACATTGTTGCAAAAAAGGATGTATTCTTTGGGGAAAGAGAAAATAAAGAGGAAGAAGAGAAAAAAAAAAGCTAAGATCAAGGTATTTTTGCAAGTTTTTTGGTACGGAACCCCCTAAGGGACATGGAGGATTTTTTTTCTCTTGCGTTGCGATCCCTCGCAATACTTTTGTGTTACTTCGCAATAGGTTTTGCATTCTCTCACAATAATGTATCAGTTCATACAGCATAACTGAATTCTGAAAGTCTTTCTTACGGTGGCCACCGTACCTTCTGGTACAATATAAGGTTTCTATAAAGATTTTCCATGTATGTTAATATTTTGTTTTATACCTGAGATGTCTAAAGTTTTATACCTTTTTCTTTTGGATAGAAATGCACCACACACATAAACAGAAACTTTCCATAGGAAGCAAAGAAAGAAAAAATACATCCAAACTATTTGGATTTCTGAATTATTTTCAAGGGGTAATAAAGTTATCTGACAGTTTTGATTGTATCTTTTTTGTGTTGGTAGTCTGAATGGTTAATATAGACCTGTTTTCATGTGTAGATCCATCTCTACCTTACACAAACAGACATAAACATTCAGTGAATTAAATGATTTTTAATCTATGTTTTTGCACCAAGGAGATAAGAATATATAAGCACATTTTCACTGAGGCTTTTTAAATGTGTATGTATTTGAAATTTTAAACTGACATTTGTGAGAAACTTATCGTGATGGCGTCCGTAAATGGTCCGGTTCAACAGCCACACATTTATGCTAGCATCTTTGTATTTGTGTGAAACTGAGTTTTAACTTTTAAACAAGTTGATTCTCATGGTTGATCTGAGATGGTAGTTGTTAAATAGACCATAGGAGAGAAGGCTGCTGGTTATGAAGTTTGTTATAAAGTAAGCAAATTTGTTGCTATTTTACTAAGTAAACCCTAATTAAATCTGACTGTTTAACCTCCATAGCAACTTGGCTGCAAACTGCATTGGAGATCAGAAAAGCTCAGAGGGGTTAACTTTACATACTTTTTTTGATGTTGATACCTCTGAGAGATCTAGAATTGTAAGGTTGTGAAATATCAAGGTGAAGAAAACTCGTTAGCTGCTGGTCGGCCCCTAGACATTCAGGGACCCCATAAATCAAGGGTCACCAACTCCAGTCCTCAAGGGCCACCATCCTGCAACTTTTAGATTCACCTCTGCTCCAAAATGTCTGAATTCCCTCACCGATATTCATTCCTCTCTGCAATAGGCTGGAAACGAGCAGTTTATTTGATCCAGGTATGTTTGAGCAGAGACGCATCTAAAAGTTACAGGATGGTGGCCCTGGAGGACTGGAGTTGGTGACCTCTGCCATAAATGATTTAATTGTAACACAGATCATAGATCTAAAACTTTAGCAGTCATTTATTGACAATGACAATGCTATTAAATTTGATTTAATGCATTCAGCAGAAATAAAATAAAAAACTTAATTGTACATTTAAGACTTAATTAGGAAGTTTACTTTGTAAAAGTGCAAAGAATCATCTTGGTAGTTTGATTGTTGACCGTGGCTACCATATGGTCAAGGTCTCCCCCAGAAAATTTGCTAAGCCTGGTGGTTGGGCGCAAGGGCCCAACCACCAGGCTTATTAACTCAAAAACTCATATTTTTGAGTTAAAAAAATGTTTAAAATTGACATGAAATTTGAAATATCACTTGATAATTGAGTTATTGAGCTACTGAAAGATTGGGAGATTAATACCTAAACACCAACTATAAAGCCTTAAAAAATGGAACAATTTTAAAGAGATTTAAAAAAGTAAAAAATTGCTTATAGCCCTGTTGTAGGCACAAATAAAGCTCGATGGCCCGCCATGCTTAAAATACATTGGGGGAAACCCTGATGGTGCTATTTGTAATCTCTGTGTTTGAACTCAGTTTGTTCACAGATACAGTAGAGTAAATAATAGCCAGTAATCAGTGACTGAGTTTAAGTTTGGCCAGTTAACCTCAGTCCCCTCTCACAGACTTCACTAAATCCATATTTAAACACTGATGTTCTTTGTAAAAGGGAGGGCTAAATCTAGATTCTGCCTAAAGCCACATGTCACCTTGGGCCAACACTGCATGAAGACCTAGCCGATGCGATACGATGCGCATCTCTGTGCTGGAATCTACCTGGAGTCCCCAAGTCAGGCATGTGCAGAGGAGGGTAGAATGTGTGGGTGGAGGGGGGTTGAACCCGTGCCCGTTTTATCTTTGATGCCCCTAGTGCCCTTTAAGGATTTTTTTTTCTTTCAATTTATTTATTTATTGACTTATTTATTTTAAGTCTGTAAGGAGGTCTGTTTGCTGCCCTGGCTCCAGACAAGTTTAACGGGGGAGGAGGGCATCGGCTTATTTTGGGGGGGGGGGGGCAAAATTAATTTATGTAGAAATGATATTACTGAAGTGAAAGAAAAACGTACAGTGCAGTAAAACTACTCGCACAAGTACGTTTTTTCCAAAAAAGTTACTCGTATGAATGTAATAAGTACTACCCACTTTTGAACATAGACAAAAAAACACCAGTAGCCTACAGGCTACTTGTTAACAAGCTTAAGATGCTGTATTGATATTAGCTAGTCATCTTTTAGCTAACATTGCCTGCATCCAACAGCTTTACTCAACTCAGTCGGTTAGTTTGGGGGAAGAAAACTGTGCAAAGTTTTTTTGCATTTGCTGGTTTGCTGCCATGATTCTAACAAACCTGAGTAGCTCTGCCCAGCAGCAGCAGGTCTCCTTCGCTGCCCCATAGGCATAAACCCAATGTGAGCGTCTTAACGCTCATGTTGCGTTGAAAGGCAGCTCAGAAAAACAGGTCATGACTTGTTAACAATGATTAAACAGTTGGAACGGCTGAAAAAAGGCACAGATATGGGAATTGCGGAAGCCCCTACTGCATCAAATCGATATAGGAATTATAGAGTTGGCCACTTTAAGGTAAAAACAAAAACGGCTTCCAGTCCTGGGGGGGCACATCTGACTCTGTGCCGCCGGGCCTGCCTGTTTGTGCCCCTCAACGACAGTACTTAGCCAAAAAAAAATGAAACAGTTTAGCAAAATAAATTAATCTGCCTTCCCTTGGTCTAATAATGCCTTTGAACAGATTCTCATGTATTGAGAATGATGGGGTGACATACTTGCACCATAAAATTAGCATATGATAAAAAAGAAAATTCCCAGGCAAGTTTTTTTCTTATCAATATTATGCTGAATGATATAATATAGCCCAGCTTTACACAGAACATGTCCCAAGGAATTACCTGTTAGTGACACCCATAACTGTAACAAATTTTACAGTACTGCTGAAGTTCATTTATTTTTGTCTCTGTGCACCACCCACGTTCGTTAACCCAGTTTCAGGACCCGACCAGACCCCCTCAGTGTAAATTAGCTTGAGAAATTATGAGATTTGGTTATATAAAAACAGGCTTAATGTCAATAAATGATCAAATGTTACAAGTCATACATGTCATAGAAATGGAACAGATGCAGTGTTGCATTCACCATCCAGTGCTGGACCACACTTAGCTCACCTTAGGGGTGACGCCAAGTGAGACAAGGACTGTAGCTCGAGCTTAGCTTTTTATTCTTCTCTGCAATCTGTACTCTCCAACGGCAGCCTAATCGGTTTCTGTCTGTTTACATATGACTGGCGGCAGTCACACATAAACATGGTTTTGTAAGCTGCAGCCTGTGCGTGTAAGCAGATAGAAGAGGGGAAAAGAGATAGAGGAAAACTCAAACTCCATAACAGCACATATCAAAATGTTTTTTGCAAAACAGAATAAAAGGCAAGTATTAAAGTTTAGCGTCACTCATGCCTCATCTTGTGGGCTTGGCTTTCAAGAAACGTTGTGAAACAACATGTTAAATTAGAAGAGGCCTAAGAGGATGATCAAAATTCTATGTTGCAAAGAACGTTCAGCCAAAAGTGAAGGAAATATAGAAAACATTAACATAATTGGTCAGATTTACGGACAACTTTCGATTACTGGTGAAATTTGCAAGTTTGTGCAAAATTTCCGTTAATAGCTGTGGTTGCAACATCACAACTCCCTGGAGGGACTGATTAATACCACTAACTGCTCACTCAAATCCATCTACACACACATCCACATGCAGGCACTCACACACATATTCTGAATTGTATAATGTCACTACCGTCACTTCACAGATGGTTAGATTCTTATTACAAAAAGAAGTCTATGTTTTTTCCTTGCACTTAGATTCACACGTCAAATGGGCAAGTCCATTTTAAAAATGTGGTTTAGACCTAAGGACTTGTGTGTTAACAGCTTAATATTTTCATTATGTTATACAGTAGATAATTACTAACACTGAGTATTATATTCCCAGCAACTATGCAGTTACAAAACAGCACACACTTTTGTTTTAGATCAGTTTTTTTTATCCTGGAAGGCCTCATCTACACCCTGTCAGCTCCTTACCCTACCCCCACTCTGCTTGAATCCCTCCCATGGGTTGTTATGCCCTTGTCTCAACCAGTCCGGTATCCAGGATGTGTTGACACACTGCACATTCTGATTGGCTGCCAGTGATGCAGGGGTGGGCACAGTTAAAAAGGAGGAAAAAAAGACTCCCGATTCTGGTTGTTAGATGGATGGTTGAGGTAGCACAGATTCACGCAGCATTGAGCTCCATTTTAGAGTGAGCTCATAACAGAGATAGAAGGTACCGAGATTGAGAGATGGGAAAAGGCTTCAGAGAGAAAAAATGTTCAGCCAGTCTAGAGCACTAGCAGGACAGAGTGAAAGAAGAATGTGCTAGAAAAGCGTCGGACTGACGCTAAGAAAAAGAAGAGAACAGAATCCAGGAGGCATGATCATGTATCGAGGAGAAGGAGTATCCCATCCCCCAGTTTTCATCCTCACATCCTGACCAAAGGGAGATTGAGACGAGGAGCTCAAAGGACAAGAAATCCTAAACTGGCTGCAGAGCGAAGAAAACAGAGGGGAGTTTCCTGAGCCCTAAAAGAAGAAAGAATCATTAAAGGAACGAATGGTGCTGAACACATATAAATAGCTTTGCAGATTCACACACAGATAAAGATAGGCACATAGCCTCCACTGGCAGGCCGGGGCAACGCTGAGCATCGGCAAAGTGGCAGGAGAAGCAGGGGAGGTGACTGTCGGAGCCGAGCGGAGGTGGCTATCTGTTTTAGAAGACGACAAAGGTAGTCAAGGAGTGGGACAAGCTGACGCGGTGTGGTGTGGAGGCTCAGTGCTCAGAGAAAGGCGACAAGGAACAGGCGGTGGTGCTGAGGAGGAGGAAGAGGAGGAAACCAGGGGACTGATGGCTCGTGGCAATGGCTCTGGGAGGTGGAACAGGCAGAAGATGGGATTCTTTAACACCCTTCTGCGCTGTAACCTACCCCCAGATACCCAAAAGGTGGTTGTGTTTGTCATCATGATGTTGCTTATTATCATTAATGTAGTGCTCATGTTCCTACTCGCCTTCCAGTAGACTGCACACACACCTATCCACTTTCTCTCTCTGAAACACATGCTCAGATAGAGACACATAGACTGTTGCACGTAGATGGGTGAGGAGGCGAGCAGATAAACTGAGACACAAGAAGAATCACCGTATTTTGAGAACACTGCTTGGATCGATGTGGGTGTCCTGTGGTGTCCATCATGCCAGCAAAACACAGGTACAACTGGAGGAATGGAAGATCATGTAGAGTAAGAATGCATGATGTTTCTTCATATGTATTATCCAAAATAACTGGATTCTGGCAACAACCTCAGCTTGTTGGTTGGCTGCTCTGAATTGCACTGTCTCAAATCCTCAGTTATGATGATGGTGATGACGATGCAGTGTGTTTTCATCTCAGCTGAACTGTTTTTTGTATTAGCTTATTGTATTTTTTATATTCTGTCTTACAGCTTCCTTGAAAACAGTACAAAACTTACACCTACATATGATGAGGCTGAGGTGCTGAACCAAGAATCTATAAAAACACATTTTGCATGTAGTTACGGTTCTGACAAAGTTTGGTTTAAATGCAGATATTCAGTTTATGAATGAAATTAAATTCTCAAGCAATAGTTACTATTAAGTAATTTTCTCTTGCTCTGAAGCAATGTTGCAAAGAAGATCAGCAGGATTTTTTTTTCCTTCTGGTTAAAAGCCCATTTCAGAAAATGGCTATTCAACAATATAGCTCCTCATTAAATGTTGTAAAAAGCATACACCTTTACTGCATACTTTTTACATCACATACACTTATGTGATCAGTGGATCCGCTGATCCACTGAGATCAATTGGTGTGCTTTCAGATCATGCAGCTTTGGTTGATGAACCAAAGGGGCCTGACTTGCAAACGGCAGCATTTATCTGAACTGTGAGCTCTGTCCTTATTGCTGTGCTTTAAATGTAAGCAAAGTTGTGCACTGTTGTCAACAGATGCTCAGACCTTAGTTGCTGAGCAACTGAAGGCACTTTTCCTCTAGACTGCCTCTAACTGATATAGTCCCAGTCCGCCCTGATCAGATTCATTTCCATTAGCAGATCCAGCGCAGCTCTGCTTGGCTTTTCTCAGATTTTTGCATCTACTTCAGAGGTAGTACTAGCAGAACCATGCCAAGTGCTGCACCGAGGCGATTTGATTGACAGCTGACGGCATTCGTGAATTGGCTCATGATTATCTCATGGCAAACTCTAAACAATATTATAGTTTAGCTGTGGAACGCAGACTGTCTGCTATCAGGGAGCTGCTCAGTACGGAGGAGTGTAATTAGGAGTATTATGAGCAGCGCCAGGAACACATGTTAAATTTTGCAGCAGAATGACCATGGTTTAGCAGCACAGCAAGCTGCTTGTTTCTCTGAAGAATGGGCAAAAATAAAAAAAAGAGAAATGATGCAGCTGTGGTCATTTTCTATCGGAGCTGCAGTTTTGCTCTGGCAGTGTGAAACACCGGAACTACATAATATTACCTTGAGATGTGAATTTTACTTTCCCTCTGGATTAAAAAATTAAATACATTTTATGTGTAGCTATTGGCTTACATCTTTTAACTTCACTACCCAAATCCAGAAGGTTGCACAAAAATAAAGTGCCAGAATATAATTGTAATTATATGCTTAGTGAAATAATCAGCTGATCTGAGTCTTCATCATTATGTTTGTGTCAACAATGAATTTCTAAAAGACAAAATTAAATCTGGGTTTATTTGAGTTCATCAGAACCACAGCCTCGAGATTCTCCATTGCTGAGTGTGTGTGCTAACATCAGCAGAGAGTTGAGCACAGCTGTTGCACGCTCATGGTTCGCCCACAATAGTGAGGAATAGACCTTATAATGGTTGTTGGGTCGAACCGAACCACACACTTACCGGTTAGTGTCAGACTACAAAATGTAGGACGTTGCTACACCTACATTTTCCAGACCAGATATGGTGAAGTGACTTCACACACTATTCAGTTAATAGTAGGGTGTAAACGTTCTGTGTGATCACAGAACAACAAAATAATCTGAAAGGACTTTGTGAAACAATCTGAACCTGTGCTAGTTTCACAATTTGAAAGGAAATAGAAATTTCTCCCTGTTTTCTTCCATTTTTGTATATTTTACATTCAAATGTGTTGAACCAAAGTGCTGTTCAATCATTTATTGCTGGTCATTGGTTCTTGGGTAACTATTGCATAATGAAAATAATATTGGCTTCTCACCTTTTAAAGAGTTATTTGGGGAAATAACTGCCTCTTATGATTGTGGGTTTTTTTTCCTGCTTCTCTCTCTGTCATGTCTCAATGTTTTGACATTTGATAGGAGATATTTTTTAAACTGGAGCTTGATTGAATAAAAATGGTATTGAAAAGTATTTTGGCAAAAATAGCTGAACCAAAGAGGGAATGATATTAACTTAATTTAAACTGCAATTGCTACTTAATTACTGCATGACTTTGTTCATGTTGGAAAAAATCACCATATAGTGGACACCCAGTACCTGACAGGGCTAGAGACCTCAGGTGCCTGTAAATAGCTGAGAGCTATGAATACTTGAGACCCCCTTTAGAACCGCCTATTTTAATTGTTGAAATTCTAAATATACCTTCATTTGTATTCAGCTGCACAGTGGAAGCTGTCATAGCACTATTGCAAAAGCTAACATTCACAGTCTTCCTTGCCTCTACTGTTGGGGGTATAGTCAATCAGTGCCGTGGAAAAGGAATGCTGTTCCTGGATTAACTGGTTTGCAAATGCCAGTCTTATAGCATGTCAAGTAGCTCTGCATCTAAGTATTTCACCTTTTCCAGCTAATAGTTTGTTTGTTTTTTAATCTGTGTATTTGCTGATTTTCCGTGAACAATCTGGAGTTTTGTTCCAGTGAAAAATCTGTGAACAGATGAGTCATCAAGTAAACGGATGTCCATGGAATTGGGTTTGCTGAAGTCATAGTCAAGCAAGGTTATTGTATCTAAATTTACAGTTGAGTTGAAAGGGCTAGTTATGGTAAGAAAACACAGTTCCTTTAATCAGCCTGAGCAGATCATTAATTTTGTTCTCATTGGACTTTGGAGATTTATAACAATACAGTTTATATTTTCCAGGCTGGTAAATAATTTAACCTATTTAGTGAAATGTTTTTCAAGCTCTTCTACCATTTTCTCACCACGACTTTCACCAAATAAAAGATGAATACATGTTGTTCAGAGATTTGATTTTATTTGCATTTCACTGGTGCCCAACTTCAAATGGCCTCACAAAGTGAATTCAGTCAACTCAGTTAAGGTGAGACCAACACAACACCTGATGAACTGATTTGATCCAACTAGTTTGTGTTAATTTAATGTGAATAGACTGAGAGAAAGCCATGAATTAATAAATTGACATGCAAGTACAGACTATTTTAAATGTATATTTATGAACTGTTTTTTCCTTTATATGACCTGGACGTTGCTCTGAGCAACTGTTGATAACGGTGCACAACTTTGCTTACATTTAAAGCACAAACAAATACATTTTGCAAAATGTGCATCAATATTGATTAATAAGACAAAATTACACCTTATGAAGATGTATCTTAAATGTACATAACATTAAATTATTCTTGTATGAGGTCTTGAACCCTCCCTGTCATGTCTCAATGTTTTGAGACATGACATGTTTTGAGTCATGTCTCAAAATGTGTTGTGTTCATTAACTGAGTTGCTTTTAAACAGAGCAGTTAAACGTTAACTGCTCTGTTTAAAAGAGCTGGTGTTTTTAGTGACGCATTTCCTAAACGAATTTTGTTCATCTGCTCCTTCATCCCTCCATGTTGTGTCCATGAAATGGCTGTCAACATGGAGTTGGAGTGTGAGACCCTGATCTTGTAAGTGCAAGTCAAGTAAATACTGAACAGCAGACTGTGCAAAATGGTATAAAGGATTTCAAATATTTATCTATGCCGAATATTCATCTATAATTGAATACAATAATTGTCTTATGAAAATAATACAGAATAAACCAAAGATGGATGTCTGAGCATCAGGCTGCAAAAATATACTGATTCTTGCTTTTTTTGTTTTTTAAATGAAATTAATATTTTATAATTATGCGTGCCACAAATGATGTGTGCTAAAAAAGACCCATTGCTGCTTCTGTTGGCTCCATATGTCAGATCATGGGGATAGGTGACTGGGTAGCAGTTGTATGTGTGTGTGTGTGTGTTTGGGTGTGTGTGTATTTTAATGCAATAAAGACTGACATAATGAGTTTTCTTTGCACAAGCT
>NW_006800660.1:21980-43030 GCF_000485575.1 Poecilia formosa | reverse complement strand
ACCTCAGGTGCGTTAATTGGCTGAATGCACTGTGTGAATGACTGTCACTCTAACCAATGGAGCAGCAAAGGCGGGATTAAGGGTAGTTGTTTACCCTGGGTTACATTAACAATTCTGGTCAGAGATTTACATTGACTTATCAAAGCATGGGATTTAAATAGTTCTCTAAAACTGCAATGAAATAAAGAAAACAAGAATTGGACAAACAAATTCTAATTTGATATGAATTTTATCCAATACAGAGTTCTCATGTGACTTCACACTTCCGTGAACTTTGTAACTGACAGCTATCTTGACAGGCTATGGAGTTTCTATGACAGCAATAAACAAGCCAGAGCTCACATAGTTCCTATTTAACCTAATATAAACAATATAAGTTCATTACAACTGCTTGAGTACCCTACCCACCTGTGACAAATATCAGTAATATTTCCTGTAGTTCTTACTGCCGAACTAGCAAAACAAGCTTAGTTAATATAACTGGGTGCACTATGCATTGTGCATGGGGTAAGCATAGCGTGCATCCTTACCAGGTGTGAGTAGAGGGAACTTAAGGCAGACTTACCATAGTAAGATGACACAATCACTCTGGTTCAAACTTGTGGGAACTATGTATAGAGGGATTATTTATTTGTAAACACAGTAGCTGTGTGTGCAACTTGACTGCAGAAAGAGGAGACTGGCTTTTACATCCCTACTGGTTGCCATGGTTACCCACATTTATCTTGCTGTTTTAACATTAGGTAGCATGTCGGCGTACTACAGCTGCTGGTCACAGCATGATAAGTTATGCTACCTAATTGACATTAGTGACCCATTAATGACCTCACACATTACATCAGTGTTTCTCAATTATTTTCTGTTATGCCCCTTCAGGGACCATAATTTTTTTCATGTGCTTTATTGTTAATTTTGCATTAACAATAAAAAGATGGGTTTCATCTATTTCCTGGCCTTTTCCTGTGAGCTACAGTTACTTGCTTATGATTGAATATAAAGACCAGGCTGAGTTTTTGATTTGGGTTTTAAATACGAGTAAAGTTGGGTGAGAATAAAGTCATAATTTTATAACTTTTCACCACACTGCACTAAATTGCGGAATACTAGGGGTCTTGTAAGGTTATAGTTGGCACTGGTTTAGCTAATTGCTAAATGCTAAATGTTTTAGCAAATCAGAAGCAAATTTTCAGCCCCAGGACTTTAAAACAACTGCTTAAACAACTTTTTATTTAATAGAACAAGACCTGCTGGTTACTGTTGGATTTAGACAAATAAAATGTTAAACTTCTTTGCTCGTTGTTTTCCTCTAGTCTCCCGAGTCCAGGGTTCTGCATGTACACAGTGGAAAACACACAGAGAACAAGAATTCACCATTCGACTTCAGACATATCCAGAGTTTTATTCAGACAGTTAAATGCACAGAAAAACAGATCAGCATCACACCCAAAACAAGAAGTCCAAACCACAAAACAGACATTAAGTACCTGAGAAAAGTAGAAAAATGAACAAAATACAAAAATAAGAGAAAAGCAAAGGTGCCTTTGGGAACTGCTCATGCGGCTGGAAAACGAAGCAATTCAGCTTGCTGCTGAGAAGTGGAGACTTTTATTAAGAGGTGTCGTCCTAATTTTAATATATGCATTGAAGGTGTGTCCTCTCCTTCTAAACCTCTAAGCAGTTTCAAGTTACTTAGATGGGTGAACCAATAATTTTGTTGCCTTCTTTGAAACCTATTCAAAATCAAAGATAGAGAGAGAGAACAAAGGTCACTCAAAACAGGATGTCTCATGCCAGTTACATCTGTTATCTCTCCCAGTTCCTCCCTTTCTAAACAAAGTTGTTTATCTTATACATAAATTATATATGTAAGGTTTCCAAAATACCCAATTTTGTTTTATTTGCAGATGACATAAACATTTTTTGTACAAATGAAACTTTATGGCAGCTTTTGCTAGAAATGAATTTAGAGTTATGTAAACTGAAAAAGTGGTTTGATATTCCAAATTATCACTAAATTTAGATAAAACCAAGTTTATATTATTTGGGAATTGTAAAGGGCATAGCGATTTACAAATAATAATTGATAATGTGACTGTGGAGAGAGTGACTGAAATTTGGTTTTTGGGAGTATTGATTCATAAGATCTGTTGGAAACCTCATATTAAATATATTCAATCTAAAATGGCTAGAAGTATTGCAGTTCTCTCTAATGCTAGAACATTTTTAAACTCCTCTGCCCTTCATATTTTTTACTGTTCACTTATTTTGCCATATCTAAGTTACTGTATGAAAGTTTGGGGCAACACTTACAAAACTTCACTTCAACCACTATGCACGTTACAGAAAAGAAATAGTTCACAAGGTTGATTTTTATTGTCATACCAACAATTTATTGATAGATTCTTATTTCCTGAAACTCCCATATTTGGTAGAGTTTCAAACTGAACAGTTTATGTATAAAGTTAAAAACAAACTATTACCAGAAAATATTCAAAAATTATTTACTGATAGAGTGGAGGGATATGATTACAGAGAAAACCTCAACTTCAGAACTTTGAATGTTCGAACAACAATGAAAAGAATGTGCATGTCATGAAGTGCTGATTGAGAGGTGGTGAGGATGAACGCCGAGACCCAGGTAGTGAAGAAACTGTTGAATTTAATTATGACACTCAAACAGTCCAATACAGGCGGCAAAGCGGAAAGTGCAGCACACAGCTAAATACCGGTAGCAACTGACGACAGACGGAACATGGAGCAAGCTAACCAGGACTTAAACAGTTCTACTGGAGAGCCGACACAGACAACAACTGACATAAGACGAGGACCCGACCAGAGACAAAGACAGCAGGTGGGTTTAAATGCACAGGGAGGGTAATCAGGAAAACTAGACACAGCTGGGATCAATCAACAGGGAAGACAGGACATCACAGAGACTCACGGGGAAACAAGGACACAAGAAAAACCAAGAAATAAATACACAAAAACACAGATCGTCACAGTGCATTTCTGTCATTGGTGTGAAGATCTGGAATAAACTCGCTAAAGAGCTGAAGCAAAGTCCAAGCATGAGGTATTTTAAGAAAAGACTCAAAATGGTTATTCAAAAGTATAAGGATGAACATGGGTGATGAATTTGGCTGGGAATTACTGCATTGTGGATGACTTGGGCAATTGGGTGTAGGTTTGTGTATGTGTGTATAAATGTATGTGGCTGTGTAAATAGGTATATATTATTTATGTATATATGCAGATAGATGCATATGTACTGTATATGTGTGCGTGTAAAGAATTACTGTCATCTGGTTCAGGAAATATTACTATAGTCATTATTATTTATTATTATTGTTGTTTATTATTATTGTTTTATTATGTTATTACTGTGGATATATTATGTTGGAAAGGATACTTGAAACAGGAAGACTATGCTATGAATTAATGAATGGAAAAGGGGTATGATTATATAAATTAAACTTCATCATACTCCTTTTCAGACTCAGTCACTGAATAAGTGGTGTATTTGAGTATGTACAGTACAGACCAAAAGTTTGGACACACCTTTTCATTCAAAGAGTTTTCTTCATTTTCATGACTATGAAAATTGTAGATTCACACTGAAGGCATCAAAACTATAAATTAACACATGTGGAATTATATACTTAACAAAAATGTGTGAAACAACTGGAAATATGTCATATATTCTAGGTTCTTCAAAGTAGCCACCTTTTGCTTTGATTACTGCTTGGCACACTCTTGGCATTCTCTTGATGAGCTTCAAGAGGTCGTCACCTGAAATGGTCTTCTAACAGTCTTGGAGGAGTTTCCAGAGATGCTCAGCACTTGTTGGCCCTTTTGCCTTCACTCTGCGGTCCAGCTCACCCCAAACCATCTCGATTGGGTTCAGGTCCGGTGACTGTGGAGGCCAGGTCATCTGGCGCAGCACCCCATCACTCTCCTTCTTGGTCAAATAGCCCTTACACAGCCTGGAGGTGTGTTTGGGGTCATTGTCCTGTTGAAAAATAAATGACGGTCCAACTAAATGCAAACCGGATGGAATAGCATGGCGCTGCAAGATGCTGTGGTAGCCATGCTGGTTCAGTATGCCTTCAATTTTGAATAAATCCCCAACAGTGTCACCAGCAAAGCCCCCCCACACCATCACACCTCCTCCTCCATGCTTCACAGCGGGAACCAGGCATGTAGAGTCCATCCGTTCACCTTTTCTGCGTCGCACAAAGACACGGTGGTTGGAATCAAAGATCTCAAATTTGGACTCATCAGACCAAAGCACAGATTTCCACTGGTCTAATGTCCATTCCTTTTGTTCTTTAGCCCAAACAAGTCTCTTCTGCTTGTTGCCTGTGCTTGGTTTCCTAGCAGCTATTCTATCATGAAGCCCTGATTCACACAGTCTCTTCTTAACAGTTGTTGCAGAGATTTTTCTGCTGCTAGAACTCTGTGTGACATTGACCTGGTCTCTAATCTGAGCTGCTGTTAACCTGCAATTTCTGAGACTGGTGACTCGGATGAACTTATCCTCCGCAACAGAGGTGACTCCTGGTCTTCCTTTCCTGGGGCGGTCCTCATGTGAGCCAGTTTCTTTGTAGCACTTGATGGTTTTTGCGACTGCACTTGGGGACACTTTCAAAGTTTTCCCAATTTTTTGGACTGACTGACCTTCATTTCTTAAAGTAATGATGGCCACTCGTTTTTCTTTACTTAGCTGCTTTTGTCTTGCCATAATACAAATTCTAACACTCTATTCAGTAGGACTATCAGATGTTTGTCCACCTGACTTCTGCACAACTGATGGTCCCAACAACATTTATAAGGCAAAAAATCCCACTTATTAACCTGACAGGGCACAGCCGAGAAGTGAAAACCATTTCAGGTGACGACCTCTTGAAACTCATCAAGAGAATGCAGAGTGTGTGCAAAGCAGTAATCACAGCTAAAGGTTGCTACTTTGAAGAAACTAGAATATAAGGCATATTTTCAGTTGTTTTACACATTTTTGTTAAATATATAATTCCACGTGTGTTAATTCATAGTTTTGATGCCTTCAGTGTGAATCTACAATTTTCATAATCATGAAAATGAAGAAAACTCTTTGAATGAAAAGGTGTGTCCAAACTTTTGATCTGTACTGTACATTTGATAGTAAGGTACTGTATTTATTTATGTACACTTTGCTGGTGAAATGTCTGTCTGAAATAAATTAAGCAAACGAATGAATATTAACTAAACTGTATAAAAATGTGTCTGAATAGCCTATGTTAATATGATTATAGTTTGACAGGTAAAATTAGTAAGTGACAGATTTCTTTTTAGTGCTGTCAGTCAAAAAAAAGTACAGCACAACCTCTGGTCCATATTTCTTTACAAAACCTAATAAAAAAAAACATTTTGCATATACTACACTGAAATTTGACACGTTTCTCTTTCCTGTTAAGAGATGTATCCTTCACCTTCTGTTTCTCTTACTACTGGCTCCACTTAAAGATGAACAGCAGAGCTCTCTTCTGGATGGTATTAAAACTACAGTACTGAAAGAAGATCTAAGACACGTTATTAATCGATTGAAATGAGTTTTAATCTACCAAACCATTATTCAACATTTAATTGTAAGTTGATTAATTGTTTGCATGCTTAGTCTAGTACTAGGGATGCAAACAATCCCTGTCACTATGTCACAACATAGTGACAGTTTTAACAAATACATGTAATTTTGTTTCTTTATAAATGTTACATAGTGTGTAACTTTATATCCTGCTCGCATAATGTACCATGTTTAAGTTCAGTACTTGTAATTGACCCTGAAGTATAAAGTCCTCATATTTATGATAATTCTGTAATATCTGAGGCAAGGAAAGTTTCCACTAACTTATAATTTCACAGGTGGGGAGTACCCCTTAACTTTTTCAGCTAGCTGGTTTTAGAGTCACTGGTCAGAAGAGAGATCCTTCTGGACTGTTTTTGCTTTACGTTTTTGCTTTATTGGTCTGATTGAACCAAGCAGTTTTCATGTGGTTTTGTCTCATTGAATGAGTTCCTACATAATCACAATTTTTCTGTTATGAATCCGCAGCTGATCAGTGATGGCAGTGTAGTGTATGCTGAGGGCCTTTGGGACCATGTTACCATGGACATCCAGGAACTTGGCTTCAAGGCTGGTGATGCCATCGAAGTGATTGATGCCACAAACAAGGAGTGGTGGTGGGGCCGCATCATGGACAGTGAGGGCTGGTTTCCTGCTAGCTTTGTACGGGTGAGGGGATCTCTGCTGGCAGTACCATTTCATTGTGATTGCTAAAACCAACACATATGGAGTCTCGGCTTATTACTGATATATCAATTGTTTGTTCAACATGTTTGATACAAGTAAAAACATATAAGGTAAGTTATATATTTTGCCCATTAAGGATTTTATAACTGTATTCTCTTAAGCTGCGTGTGAACCAGGATGAACCTATGGAGCAACTTTCAACCCATCTGGAGGAGTCCCAATGTGGAGATGAGGATGGAACGGATTTAGGTTTATTAGGCCCCGGGTTACCCTGCAAAGAACAGATGAGAGCCAACGTCATCAATGAGATCATGACCACAGAGCGAGACTACATCACACACCTGAAAGACATCTGTGAGGTCTGAAACTAGACCAACTTTAATTACTTCTGGATTTGCACTCATTTCATCTAGTTACATTTTTTATATAATAACTAATTTCTACAATTATGCAAATTACATTGTTGCTTATTTTGAAATATGTTTCTATATTTAAAAGAATTAATCATATTAAGTAATTTAAATGTATTCTAGGTACATTATTTCTGAGCTTTTGTTTAGTTTATTTTTATACTACAAAGCTCTGTCATTAGTGAAAAGAGATCATTTAACATGCTAAAATCTGAATAAAATGAAACCCAACACTTTTTAAAATGGTACTTCCTGTGGATAGACATAACTTCCTGGGTCATAGCAATAGAGTACAAGCCAAGTGTATGTTTCAGCAATAGAGAGAATGGGCTTTAAATTTAGAGAGCTGTCATGTCAGGCAGTTTAATTATTTCTTCCTGTTCTCAGATTATGTTTTTTACTTTGAATTTTCAGAGCAAAAAGCTCAGTCCAGTCCAGCCATCTCTGATCCTTTTTATGTTTTTCTCAGGGTTACATCAAACAGTGCCGTAAGAGGACAGACATGTTTACTGAAGAGCAGATTAGAACCATCTATGGAAACATTGAAGAGATATACAGATTCCAGAAAAAGTTCCTGAAGGGCCTGGAGAAAGAATTCAACAAGGGGCAGCCCCATCTTAGTGAGATAGGCTGCTGTTTTCTTGAACATGTAAGATAGATGTTCTAATTTACTTTGAAAGCAGCTTGAAATCTCTTTTGACTTATTCCATTAGGATATGCATTTAAGATTTGTCTTGAATCATTTATCTTCATGTTTTGATGTCCAGCAAACAGATTTCCAGATTTATTCAGAGTATTGTAATAATCACCCCAACGCCTGTGTCCAACTCTCCAAGCTGATGAAAGTCAACAAGTACGTGTATTTCTTTGAGGCCTGTCGATTGCTGCAGAAGATGATTGATATTTCTTTAGACGGCTTCCTACTCACTCCAGTGCAGAAGATCTGCAAGTATCCATTACAGCTGGCTGAGCTCCTCAAATACACCAATCCTCAGCACAGGTGACTGGCTTTAATTGCTGTTTACAAAGAGCCAATATTCTACATCACAAACATTAACTTTCATGTGTGTCATCAGAAAAATCTAAAAACCCTGTAGTTTAGATTGGAGTTTGCTTCTTAATGTTGTACTAAAATACACTATAGCTACACTTGATATTTACAGTAATTATTTATATGACCTGTTCCACAGTACTTCATATATGCCTTTGGAAAAATGTCCTTGCTCCAAATAACCCGAGTACGATGGAAGAATATTTGTTTGTGTTTGAGGGAGATATTTATTAGGGATGCACCATATTGGGTTGATATTTCATATGCCTTTTGTGCAGCTCTCACTTACCAACATAGATTTTAGCTGACTTTGATTTCTCTTTGAAAACCAGAATAACTGAATAATTGCACTGATACTTTCTGGGGAACTAGAAAATTGAAGTGGATTAACATGAAATATAGTTTTCAACGTTTCTCCCCAGTGCAGTGGTTTCAAACTTAAATCCTCATGGAGCAGTCTCCTGCAACTTTTAGATGTCTCTATGCTTCAACACAGCTGGTTCCAATTTTAGCTCATTTAATTTATTTTTGCACTCCCACAAAGTAAACTTGCCAACTTGTTTAGAATAGTTAAACTACTCACGGCTTTTAGCCTATATGGTGGACTGCCTATGCGTCCCTACCACTGGTTTTAACAAGTTTTCTGGTGGAAACCCTCTATGGTCATTATTCAGTGTTTTCCTGGTGAGTCTTCAAAAATAATGACCTTTAAGTAGGTACTTTTCATTAACTTCACATTTCTGTTTCCTAATTTTTTTATTTTTTTTTTTAATTTCTCTTGGATTTTTAGGGACTACAAGGATGTGGAGGCAGCCTTAAAAGCCATGAAAAATGTCGCCAGGATGATCAATGAGAGGAAACGGCGCCTTGAGAACATTGACAAAATTGCCCAGTGGCAGAGTTCCATAGAAGACTGGGAGGTTTGAAGTGATAGATTGTTCTGAAATCTGTTGTATGATACTGTAAAGTGTACCTCTGACAGGTATGAGAAGCGATTAGCAGCCGTGTAAGTCTGTTCTGATCCATGCAGGGTGAAGATGTTCTGGTCAGAAGCTCTGAGCTTATCTTTTCTGGGGAGATAAGTAAACTATCCCAGCCACAAACTAAGAGCCAGCAGAGAATGTTTTTTCTCTTCGACCATCAAATGGTTTATTGCAAGAAGGTACTTTTGTAATTTACTTTTTCTTAGCATATGATTAATAAATTAGGAACATCGCTTTCTTGGCCTCGTGTGTATAAAATCCAGTATCAAATATAATTTTCGCTCCCAGGAGCTCAACAAAAGTTATTTTCCTATGGTACCATGCCACCAGTTGCAAAATGTCTTCAAAGACTTTTGAGAAGTCAACTATTCAAGTAAAAAGCGGTATCATAATAAAGTAGAAGCAACCAGGTAGGACAACAACTCATTGCATTACATTAATGGCATATTAAATCACAAAGTAGGGTAAGCAGTTAATGAGGCACACCATACACAGAGGTCACCAACCTTCTGCAGAGTCAGTAGCAACCTTCAAATTTCATGTGGCCTTAAAATTAGATCAAGAGTTCATAGACGGCTTTGTTTAATCAATTGTCATGGCTGAGCAACTACAACTCCAATTCCAATGAAGTTGAGACATTGCGGAAAAAATAAATGTGATTATTTGTAAATGCTTTCAACTGATATTTTATTGAAATTCACTATAAAGACAAGATATTTCATGTTCAAGTGGATAAACTTTTTTCTTTTTTTCCCCAAAAAAATATTCACTCATTTGTGAATGCCTATGCCTGAAACACATTCCCAAAAAGTTAGGACAGGGCAATGAAAGAAAGCTTAGGAATGCTAAAAAAATATATTTGTTTGGAATATTCCACAGGTGAATAGGTTAATTGGAAACAAGTGAGGGTCATGACTAGAGTATAAGTTTCCTCTGGGCTGATGTGTCCACTCTTCAAATTGTTTTTGGAAAACATAGGCATTGTGTCCTCACAGTCAGGGAGGAAAAGAAAAGGAAATGTCTAAGATCATAGTATGTTAGTGTTGATGGTATAGGTACATTGCACATCTGTGAAGGCACCATCAATGCTGAAAGGTACATTGAGGGTTGGAAAAACATGCTTGCCATCCAACCAACAGTTGGATGGCAGTTGAGGGAGTTCTAGGACGACAAAGCGAAGCCACAATCTGCACGTGTTACAAAATTCTGGCTTCATAATAAAAGAGTGTGCGATACACCATAAAGTGGGAGAATTTAATCATCACTTGTTGATAGTCAAGAAAATCTGTTTAAGAATGTAAGCCACCAAATAAATTATTAGTATTGCAATTGGTGTCGGCGGATGGAGTAAGGATGGACCCCAAAGCTCTTGAAGCAGTACAAGCACTGAAACACAAGACACCACAAACAGTTGGGGACATCAGGCAAATGCTTAGGTTCCTGAGCTATTACAGAACATGGGTGCAGGATTTTTCACGTATAGCCAAGCCCCTGTATGACCTGCTTCAGTCAAAGGCCGACACCTCTCAGCTTAAATTGCCGTGGGGGAAAACAAAAGGCCACCAGCAGTCCTCTCGAACCCCAATAGAGTGGACCAAAGAACATCAACGGGTCCTTGAGCAGTTCATTGACCGACTGACCAAACCCCCAGTGCTGGCATACCCTGATTTCGACCACCCTTTCACATTTCACACTGATGCCTCCCAAAAAGGCCTGGGTGCGGTTCTCCATCAAGTCCAGGATGGAAAAATGAGGGTGATTGGATATGGGTCACGCACACTGATGCCAGTGGAACAGAATTATCACCTACACAGTGGCAAACTCAAATTCCTGGCATTGAAGTGGGCGAAATGTGACAAGTTTTGTGATTATCTGTTCTATGCCCCACATTTTACAGTCTTCACAGACAACAACCCACTCACATACATCCTAAGCACTCCCAAGCTTAACGCAGCGGGTCACCGGTGGGTGGGGCAGTTGGCTGACTTCCACTTCGACATCAAATACCGACCAGGTAAAACTGCCATTGATGCTGACACCTTGTCGCGATGGCCCCTGGATATAGACACCTTTATGGCTGAATGCTCTGAAGAACTATCAGAGGACACAGACTGTGCTCCATGGGAAGGATGCCGGAGAGCTCAACAGAGAGATGTGGCCTGGGTGGCAGCCCTCAACTTATCACATCCTAGCCAACCCCAGTTCGAGGGTCTGCAGACAGTCAGTCACGATGAGCTGATGAGGGAACAAAGGAAAGACCCCGTCATTGGGAAAGTTGTGGAGCTGAAACAACAAGACAAACCACTAACAGAGGATGAAAGAAATAAAGTTGATGGACACACAAGGAGGCTCCTGAGAGAGTGGGGCAAATTATACCTGGAGGATGAACTGCTCTACAGAGACTGCGAGTCGAGAGCAACTGGTTCTGCCCGCCACATATAAACAAACAGTTCTGACTCACCTCCACAACAAGATGAGTCATGTTGGTGTTGAAAAAGTGCTGAGCTTGGCAAGGGAGCGATTCTACTGGCCTTTCATGAAAAGTGATATAGAGGAATACATCACCAGGAAATGCTCTTGCATCAAACAGAAGAAATCATAAATGAAAGAGCTCCAATTGGAAGTATTACATCGACTTCACCCCTCGAGCTGCTATGCATCGATTTCCTTCACTTGGAAGCCAGCAGGGATGGGTACGAGTACATCCTAGTCATGATTGACCACTTTACCAGGTTTCCCCAAGCCTATCCCACCAAGAACAAGGCTGGTAAGACGGCAGCCGACCGACTTCAATTATTTCATCCCAAGATTTGGGTACCCGGCCAAACTCCATCATGACCAGGGTTGGGAGTTCGAGAATGAGCTCTTTAAAAATCTCAGATGATTAGCTGGTGCGGCCCATTCAAGAACCTCCCCATATCACCCCCAGGGCAATCCGGTCGAATGACTAAATTGTACCTTACTGCAGATGCTCCGGACTCTGGGGGAGAAAGAGAACTGGGAGGATCACCTACCTCATATGCTCCATGTCTACAACTGTACAAAGCATGAGGCCACAGGGTTCTCACCATACTATCTGTTGCATGATCGACATCCTCACCTCCCTGCTGACATCCTCTTTGGCCTCATAACAGACCAGGAGACCGAAATCAAAGAATCAAGTGGGTATGCCAAGAGGTGGGCTGGAAAAATGACAGAGGGATATCAGATAGCCAATGCAAACAGCCAACAATCCAGTTTAAAGGGAAAGACATACTATGACAAGAAGAGCAGAGGTGTCGTCCGTCAGCCTGGGGACAGAGTCCTGGTATGCAATCTCGGTGAACGAGGGGACCCTGGAAAGCTGAGAAACTACTGGGAGCAGCAGATCTTCAACGTCAGAGAGCAGATGGGTGACAACCCCGTCTACAAAGTCAGCCCTGAGGGAGGAGGTCGGCCAGTTTGCACTCTGCACCAAAACCTACTGCTACAAGTAAACGACTTACCTATAGAGCCGGTCCAGAACCCGATTACAAGTACAACAGAGTCACAAAGGAAAGCCAAAAATAGTTCAAATGACCTTCAGACCAGACATGCTGTATTGCACTCAAACACAGATGACTCTGACGAAGAGGAGGATGAGGACGCACCTCGTTACTGGCTTCGAGTACCTGTGGAGAGACCCAGACCAAACATTCACCCACCCGATCAAAATACTACTGATGCTTTCCAAGAAATAGCTGAAGAGAATGAAACCAGTTTGGTGGAAGCAATCCCAACCGAACCTGGACAGGAAGGAGAGTGTGTCAGAAGTGGAAGGCAGAGGTCAAGCAGTGGAAATGAACAACATGTAGAGGAGCTTCAGCCCACATTCCTGGAGGACATGCATTCTGCCCCTCAAGAGGACAGTACTTCTACACATGACACAGAACATCCAGTCCCCCTGAGACAGTCTACAAGAGAAAGACGGCCAAGACATACGTTTACTTATCTGTCTCTGGGTCAACCAGCTTACCAGCTTTCCAACCCACTGTGAATGCAGTTGAAATCCAACCAATGCAGTGTATGCACCAGTGTTTCTCCTCCCCGTACTTCCATCCTATCCAACTACCACCCATTAGCACCTATCCTTACCTACCTGTTATGTATCCAACACACTGTAGATCGAACACCTGGGAAAGATAGTTGAATACCTGAACCACACATGCATCATACATTACATATCCATCTACTGGAAAACATACATCATACACTGCATACTCACCTGGAGCGACCTGCAACATACAACACTATTTTTTTGTTTTGTAGTGTATTGCAAAATGTATGTTCAGTCAAATTATTTTGGAGACTGTCAGGCGCCACCTTTGTTTGTTGGGGAGTGTGTGATACACCATAAAGTGGGAGAATTTAATCATCACTTGTTGATAGTCAAGAAAATCTGTTTAAGAATATAAGCCACCAAATAAATTATTAGTATTGCAATTTATTATATGTTTTTTTATAAACTGAAATTGACCAAAATACCTTCTTAAATCAAAAGAGAGAAAGGAAAAAAAAGGAAACCAAAATTCAGACAGCGTTTTACCAGGGGGCCTAAAGTGAAGAGCCCCGCCCCCTTGCTCTTCAGACAGAGTTTGGGGAAGAAGACGGCAGTCGTTTTTTTTTTTTTCTCACTCATCTTTATAGGTTAGTGATATGAAGCTAGTGAAAACCGCCCCCCTCTAAACTGTAAAGTAACAAGTTAATTCGGATCTTATTTCGTAATCACATGCATAGACGTGCTTAAACATTAAAAAAAGAGTTATTTCTGCTGGGATCGCAGTTAGCTAAATTGTAGCTACAACGGTCATATAACACCCGTTTTAAAGATGGCTACATGTATCAATAAGCTCCGTTCCACTCCCCGATCCAACAATGGTGTCCTGACATGCGCTGTGTTGTTATCTGTTTAAAGGAAATATTTGTTATAGATCTTACAACTTTCCCCCTGCTGTGTAATCAATTCCACTTCACAGTCAGTTATATAATTATTCAAAGCCCATTAGAACTTAAAGTATATTTGATCATCTTCATATGTCCATGTTAAATTATTTAACCAAGAACATAATTAATTCTCTCATAATTATTACAACTCACAGAAATTAATGCCCTTAAAATTTAGCTGCATTTGATAAATGGGTGTTTTTTAATGTAAATCTGTGAGCTTTAAATTGATTGGTGAATTGTTTTGATATGACATTTTGATGCTGTCACAGTTGGTGGGAGCTGATGCTATTCACTGAGGTGAATGCTATGTGGTTGTTTGAGAACAACAGGACACAAGGACATGATTGCACAAAGAAATGTTCATGATTTCAAGAATTTGTAATAAAGAGACAGAGTTTGGGGAAGAAGATGGCGGTCGTTCTTTTTTTTCTCACTGTAGCTCTTCATCTTTTCAGAGAACAAAGGAGAAGCGGCGAGACATCAGATGGAAAAAACCAAAAAAAAAACATCATTTGTTACAATTGTCCATTTCCAGCTGAGACGTGTAACAAGTGCAGATACTAGAGTGCCTTGATAAAAGTCCAGACCTGTCTCCCATTGAAATGGTGTGGTGCATTAAGAAGCCTAGGCGTAAATTCAACCTGTGATACTCTCTTCAGCCTTCTGGCATCATCAATTACCACACCTCTGCCTCAGCCAACCAGCACTGGATCGCCGCTCCGCCCCAGCCAATCACCATGCAAGAGCTCCTTCAAAAGGCCAATCAACCACGGATCCTCCAGCTTCAGCCGTACTTCGACCCACCTCCTCTCCATCTCCATCCTCATCCTCCCAGGGCATCTTTCAGGCTCCCTCCAGGCTCCTTCCTCTCCAGGCTCCACTCCACCACCAGTGTCTGGACCCAGGGGAAGACTACCCTGAGCTTCGCCTCAAGCTCACGGCGATTCTCAGCACGCATGTCTTCTGCCGGTGTCCGAGCACCAAACTTTTGGGCCAATAAAACTTTCTAACTACTGTTTTTCTCTGTGTGAGTCTCTACATATTGAAATTAAGTGCAAATGATGACAATAGAAACCCTGGACTGTTGAGCAACTGAAGTTGTACATCAAGTAAGAATGGGAAAGAATTCTACCTACAGAGCTTTGTGTCCTCAGTTTGCAAACAGGAAAATTATGTTAAACAAGGATAAACAAGTCCCTGTCCCAACTTCTTTGGCTCGTGCTGCAGGCATCAAAGTCCAAATAAGAGAGTATTTAAAAAAAAAAAAATCAATTAAGTTTATCTATTTGAACATTACATATCCTGTCTTTTTAGTTGATGCAATTGAATATAGGTTGTAAAGTATTTGTAAATCACATATACCATATAATTACTTTTATTTATGTTTGAGTAACCATCTGCCACAACCGACTGGGGGTTTGGGAAAACGAAGGATACTCACTGATCCAGGTGTACTTTCTATATTCAGCAAACAGCCAGGAGCTAATAACAGTAACTTCTTTAGTGGTTTATTTAGGAGACAAGTATAGCTGTCTCCTATAGGCTGTGAGGCAGTTTTCAAGTCAATCGGGTGGTAGACAGCAGTTATCTACCTATTCACAGCAATATTTCATTCAATTACTTTGTCTGCTACGGAGACAGGGTTAAATACTGAAAGTTAGGCAAAGTATATAGAGAGAGAACATGAAGTTACAGTGGCTCAGCCAATTCCCCCCCTGCTGGAATGTGTGGTAGCTAAACAGAAGGCCAAACTAAGCGTGTTGCTTTGATGAAAAGAAAGAACATACAGCTCTGGAAAAAAATAAGAGTCCACTGCACTGAACCCCATTGTAAACCTCATGGTTATTCCACCAAATATTGATTTCTGAACTCTTAAAACATTTGTATTTTTGTTTCTAAATGAATATAAATAGTTTTCTTTGCATTATTTGAGGTCTCAAAGCACTACATCTTTTGTTTTTGGAAAACATGGATGTTATTTTGTTATTTTGACTGTCTCTTATTTTCTGTAAATAAATATTAACTTTTTGCTTGGAATTTCGGAGACATATCAGTAGTTCATAGAATAAAAGTACACTGTTCATTTTACTCAAGCATGTATCTATGAAAAGTAATATCAAAAAAACTGATAATTTTAAGTTGTCTCTTAATTTTTCCCAGAGCTGTATAATGTTCCCATTTCTAAACATTTTGTTGTCATTTTAGGATCTTCTTCGCAGGGACATACTGTACTACAAGGGGCGTATGAATATGGATGTAATGGAGGTGACAGATTTGGAAGATGGCAAAGAAAAAGATTTTAATATTACCGTAAAGAATGCACTAAAGCTTTGGACAAGGAGTGGCAATGAAGTCCACCTCCTGTGTACCAAAAAACCAGAACAGAAACAACGTTGGCTTCGAGCTTTTGCTGATGAGAGGAAGCAGGTCCATAATGATCGTGAAACAGGTTTGATAGTTTATGTCAATGCTTATGTTGTCTAAGAGATTTGAAATTGGAGGTCCATGTATAAAATAAAAAGTAATGTGGAATTGTGAAGTTGAAGGAAAATTGAAAAAACATCTCTGTCAGATATTCAAATCTTGGAATATTGCTGTAGAACTTAACCCCGCTTTAACCTTTCACAGAATGTTCTCCCTGAAAACTGCTGAGTTTCTTGATGCTGGATGTTTTCTAACAAACTTCTGAGAAACAGAACAGGTGCATTTCTACTGAGACAAAAATGTTTTAAACCAGGCATCGTTTTCCTTTTACTTCACTATTCTCATTATTGTCACTATTGAGTTAAATGCATTTACTATAGAATTATTAGACACTTTTTATCCTTGTTTTAAGTGTCTGCTGTAAAAAGTGATGCCCAGTTGTCAGAGGATTGTTATGGTGCGATTCTTTCAGATTGATCTAATATGATTAAAAATAACACAATAAAACAGTGTGTGAAACTATTTTTCATGGATAATTAGAATGTAGACAGCTGTGAGAAATATGTTCTTCAGCATGGACATTTTTTTTCTTACAGGAACCTTTTTTTTCTTTTAAGGCTTCTCTCTTACTGAAGTCCAGAAGAAACAAGCTATGCTGAATGCCTTCAAAAGCCACCCAGCTGGGAAATCTAAAGGTATGCATTTAGGAGTTTTAACACACTATTAATTTTCATTTGATTTCACTGGTTAGGTGCCCCCCAGAGGGTATGAATATTCAAACTACAACTGGATAGATTGTGTTAGTAGTTACTCAGTGCTGCCTTTTACGTAGCACTGAGTACAAAGCCAAGAGTGAAGAGAAAAAGCTTTGCTACTCTGACACATTCTAACATGTAGAGTGTTCATATAAGTAGGGGAACAATAGAGTACATGGAGCATTATTAAAATTTGGGGTGCTAACTTATGTTTCCACTCCCATTTTGTGAGCCAAACAGACATGATCAGATCAGTTCTCTAACCAATATGTAACACAGCTGTAGCAGGTATAAGTTGCTCCTCATTTCTCATGTACAATTCAGTTTTCATGGTGTGTAGATATGGAGCTAAAACTGTCTCATAATTCACAAATGCACAGAACAAGATCCACAAATGCAAAAGATTCACAAATGCACAGGACGAGACTCACACTTACGAGCTCCCTCTGGCCTGTGAGTTGTGCAGTGTGAATTTTCAGACTCCCCTGATGTCTCAAAATTTGTTACCTCACGTTGGGGTAACCTATTTTTCAGCCAATCACATTAACCCATTCCAACAGCGCTGTAGCTTTGATGAAGCACCAACAGTTTAGTCCTCAGCCTGGCTTCTGGCAGCGACAGAGGAGCGGTAAGTAAAATGTCTAATGTATTCGATATTTATCTCCATGTTATTGTTATTAATGTCAGTCGATTTAATTGTGCCACTATTATCACAAGCTGGCGATCTTCAGCACACCTAACTCCTATATTAGCGCATCAGCAGAGCTCTCGTGAGTAAGCTAATGCTACCGAGCTATGCTAGCACTTCTGCATGCTAATAGCATCAGGCTGGCATCTTTATACATAGCTGAATTTATTCCAGATAATAATAGGCTTTGTATATTATGAATCCTTATAAAACCCTGGTCCTTAAATGATAAATTATCATAGCAGTGTAATAATTCACTTAAGTCACGCTTTCCAGAAACACAAAGTGATCTTTTTTAACTTATCATATAAAACATAATATGCAAAAAATATGTATCCATTTCGAAAATACACATTGATGTGCATTATTTTACATTTATTGTTAGCGGGAGCTGGCCTTTACTGTTTTATTGTCAGCCGGTGATGTTTCGTCTTTGCTCTGCGGTGATTGTGAGTCTTTGACATTATCAGTAATGCCCAACTCTCACTGAGAAAAAAGAATATAACCCCAGATAGCATGTTGAGCCTGGTAGGATAAATAAAATAAAAACAGCACTTTGTGTTTCTGGAAAGCGTGACTTAAGTGAATTATTACACTGCTATGATAATTTATCATTTAAGAACCAGGGCTTTATAAGAATTCATAATATACACAGCCTATTATCTTGAATAAATTCAGCTATGTAGAAAGACGCCAGCCTGACGCTATTAGCATGCAGCAGTGCTAGCATAGTTCGGTAGCATAGCATACTCACGAGAGCTCTGCTGATGCGCTAATATAGGAGTTAGGTGTGCTGAAGATCGCCAGCTTGTGATGATAGTTGCACAATAAAATCGATTGACATTAATAACGATAACATGGAGATAAATAGCTAATATTTTAGATATTTTATTTACCACTCCTCTGTCGCTGTCAGAAGCCAGGCTGAGGTCAGGCTGAGGAACCACAACAAAAACTTAAAAAACAAAAATTAATGGATAGAAAAATAGCGAGGGGGGACACAAGGACAACACTGGCCAGAATGAGGAAATGATGGGAGTAGATGAAGGATCCAGCGAGTAGTCACTGAAAATGTGAAGCTTTCAACCTGGGTAGGTTGAAAGCTGAACAAAACTGGGCTCATGAGCTAACTGAATGCAGGTGCAAGTGGAAGAAGCAGGAGGCAGACTGAGGAGAGGGAGAGAGAAGGTGGCAAAGTGTACAGAGGACCAGTAAGTAATTCTAACGTCCAAAAGATAGGTTGGAGGAACAAAGTACCTTTGTAGCAGATGACTTTTCTAAATACTGCTTTATAGCACTGACTTGTGTAAAAGTCTTCATGGTTTGTGTCCAGAATGTGTGCGGTCAGCAGAGATTTAAACTGCTCATTTCCTGATCCTAGGCCTGTGCAAGTCCTGGATGGATGGAGGGTCAGCATTGATAATCTATTTGTATACCTGATTTTTCATTTGGACATGTCTGAAATAAATCAAAATAATTTTATTGATTTTAGAAAAATGATTTTTACTTAAAATCATTTTTGTGTATTGTCGATCAAATACACATTAACACTTGGATGAATCTATGCATACATACATGTAAACATGCATACACACAAAAACATATGCATACTCACACAATTGAACATATATAAAAAGAAACTCTTGTAAATGAATTTATACCAATCAGTACATCGTCTTTAATGGGATGCACCCAAGAATAAATTTATAAAATAAGTACATACCAAGTATGAACACATCTATACATACATATACACTGAAAAAAATTACTCTCTGGATTAACATAAAAAGAAATCATGGAAAGGATTTCCACCTGATTACTTTACTTTGTTTCAGCACTATGTAATTCTGTTACTCCAATTTAAAGCAAATGTTTTGGCTCAACTTAACTTTTGAGGTTGATTCAACTCATTTACTTTAGTAGGACCCAATGTAATTTAATAGAGCCAGACCAAATAATTTGCAATGTTTTGGACCAAATAATTGACTTTACTTGATTAAGATGAATGCAAATTTAGTTGAAACCAACTTATTTAACAGTGATACCTTCACACTACTTAATTAAGTTGATCCAACCCATAAAAATTAAGTTAGCTCAACAAACATGCTTCATGCTGAAATAAAGCTATTTAATTGTGTGGAATTCTTTTCTGTGATTGAATTACATTAATTTAAAGACATATTTTTAATTGCTACTAAATTAAGTGTTTTAAGACTGCACTGGGTGACAGGGTAGAAAGAACACTCAACAATTTAGAAAGGGTACAACAGAATTGTATTTTCAAAATTACCATCCATTTTCTTTACCATGTGCAGTGCAGGCACTTTACTACAAAAGGTATAAACTCTTGGCAGATGGCAACCCATTTGAACGTCCGTTTAAGCTAGTTTCAATTAATATACTGCTCAAAAAAATAAAGGGAACATTTCACTTTAATTTTGTGTGTGGCTCCAAATCCAGGCCTCCATTGGTTAATATATTTGATTTCCATTGATGATTTTTGTGTGATTTTGTTGTCAGCACATTCAACTTTGTACAGAACAAAGTATTCAATGAGAATATTTCATTCATTCAGATGTAGGATGTGTTATTTGAGTGTTTCCTTTATTTTTTTGAGCAGTGTAGTTTAAACAAAACCTTTAATGTCAGTGTTTAATTAGTAACAAGAAACTTCAACATAGTTCAGCCTACCACAGGCACAGATTTTAAATGTACAAGATTCAACATTTTATTTTAACAAAATGATATGCTTAGCATTGTCATGGAGTGGTTTGGTGGTGGTGAAGATGAGACACAGGCGGACCCAGATGAAGATTATACAGTCCTGCTCACCATTATTGGCACCCCTTCATAATTTGCGTAGCTGAGTGAATATCTTCAGAAATAAATGGAAATGTTCAAAACTTATATCAGCAGGATCTTTCAATTTGAGGTCCAAAGTAATCTAACAAAGACAATTACCATTTCAACATAAATATTTTAATTCCAAAGGACAAAACAGAAAACCAGCATGTGCACTAATATTGACACCCCACTTTAATATTTGGTTGCACAGCCTTTGGCAGCATTGACGGCCTCCAAACGTTTCTTATATTCATCTAAAAGCTTCTTGCACTTCTCAGGTGGCATTTTCTCCCACACTTCTTTTACAATATGCTCAAGCTCTTGTATATTTGCAGGGTTCCTTTCTCCAATGGCAGATTTCAGCTCCACCCAAAGATTTTCAATTGGATTGAGATCAGGACTCATTGCTTACCATTTTAAAACAGTCCATTTTTTTCCTTTCAACCAGGCCTGTGTGCTTTTGGAGGTGTGCTTTGGGTCGTTGTCTTGCTGGAGGACCCAGGATCTTCGCCGCAAACCAAGTTTCCTTACACTGGGCAAGACATTTCGCTCTAGAATTGCTTGATAATCTTCTGATTTCATGATGACCGCGATACGGTCAAGGCCTCCAGTACCAGATGTCGGAAAGCAGCCCCCCAGCATTA
>NW_006800660.1:16474-21242 GCF_000485575.1 Poecilia formosa | reverse complement strand
TTTTTTATCATTTGCTGTTTTGCATCAAGCACAAGCTATCAGCAGTAAAATGTTGTTTCACTTGATGAATTTCCTTCAGTAAATATTCCATTATATGTACTTAAACTTCATGGGTGCCAATAATGGTGAGCAGGACTGTAATTAAGAATTTAATGATGAAACCAAGGAACAGAACAACGGGGAACAGCACAAGGAACATATGAAGCACGACGACCTCACAATGGCACAGGGAAACAGACTGGTAACACGACGACAAGGATCCGACAGGAGACAAAGACAACAGGTGAACTTAAATACACAGGGAGGGTAATCAAGGAATGAGACACACCTGGGAAGCAATCAACGGGGAGGACAGGACAGAGACTCAGAGGAAAACAGGACTGAACACAGAAAATCTCAAAAATAAACACACAGAAACACGGATCATGACAAGCATAACATAACAGTCAATTACCCCACAGGAACCTGCATGAAGTCTGCCATGGCATCTTAATCCTGTGGATAATAAGAAAAGTACAAATTAAAAAAAGAATGAGGTGACATTTTTGATTTTCTTCTGCACAACCTCTGACAAACAGAATTATAATACATACAAGAGACATTGTAGAACTCTCCTCCATCGTTGTCGAGGAAAACTGCGAGACATCCCAGGGTAGCAGTCCTTATGGCAACAACATCTTTGGTCTGCAAGTAGGAAAAACAATAAAAATAAGCACAAGCATATTCTGAAGAAACTAAATCACCATCCATCCATCCATTTTCTGTACACCCTTAATGGGGTCGGGAGGTGCTATTGCCCATCTCCACCTAACATTCTGGGTGAGAGGCGGGGTACACCCTGGACAGGTCACCAGTCTGTCGCAGGGCAACACAGAGACAGACAAACAACCATACACTCACACCTAGGGCCAATTTAGAGAGGCCAATTAACCTGATAGTCATGTTTTTGGACTGTGGGAGGAAACCGGAGCACCCGGAGAGAACCCACCATGCACAGGGAGAACGCGCAAACTCCATGCAGAAAGACCCCAGGCCAAACTAAATCACATTTTTTCAAAATAAGTGGCCTAGAATAATTGTTCACCCTTGTTTGTTGTCTGACTAAGACAGGTTAGAATGTTGATGGTTGTACAATTAAAGGAGCAACTGTAATTTTCCAACCTGCTACCAAAACACAACTGGTTTTGTCGAGCATGAAGTTTATTGTACAGGTGTGAAGAAGACTCATGTGCATGTGTGCACATAAACAAAATCATGACAGAATCCTCACCTTTCTGTCAAACTGGACCAGAATCTTGGGAAATGCATTGTCAATTACTCCTCTTCAGCCTTGAATGCAACAAGATCCCACTTTCTACTCTGGCAAACTCTGCAAACACAGTAACAATCAGACCCGGCTCTGGAGGAATTTTCTGATAGACCTGTCTATGAGCAAAATTACACCCTCCACTGTACAATTGGGCATTTTATTCAATATAAATACTGTTCATTTTAATCAGAAGAAGAATTAAAATCTTTTGGCTCGTTTTATTCTCTCTTCTGCCCTGATTTCTTGATGTCGTCACTGCATCAGCTGAACCATAAAGACAAAGACAAACGTTTTCCAAGTCCAAAGATAACATTTATTAGACAAACAACTAATGAAACTGACAAAACTCAATAAAATCACAGACCAGCATCCAATTCGATATTTACCTCACTCCACAGACATCCACACACCAAGACAAACTTACGGGGAACCATTTCACTGACGCGCCGTTCCCCGGAGACAGCATCACGGGTAACCCCGGAGCGATCTGAAGTTAAGGTTCCGGGTCCTATACTTTTAAAGGGAGGGCATGTTTCCCTTCTCTGCTGTATTCTAATTAGGGGACTGTCCTTAGCTAAGTTCATTTAAATCTAGTTTACTATGTTACAGTAAAAGCCTGTTTTTAAGATCAAAGAAGTGTTATTTTCTTTTGAATGAAGACAGATGTTTTTTATGACCCTGTCCTGAGAGGAAGCTCTACTCTGTTGGCAGGACCAGATTGTTTTACACCAGCTGTTAAATCTTATCAGTGGTCAAAAGGTTAAACTCACACACAGAGCCACGACCCCCTGTGAATGCCTGCTCAGTCCACAGAGAAACTAGCTGTGTTTTAAATTACAGAGAACTACAAGCTAAGTTATTTTAATTCAACTTAGTGTATAATGTTTCAATAGAACTATCCTACATAAGACATTACGCTTATTGAACCATATATATAATTTGGAGTGAATTTTCTTATTTAAAACACTAATATTGAACATATGGTTAAGTTTTTACAACTAGCATATTTTAAATTTATTTTCTTGACAATACATAAACAGGCCTATGACTTTCAAATAAAATACCCATTTTGTTAATATAAAAATGATGTAAGTACTGACATGAAGAAAATGCTGAGCAATAATGCTCAGATTTGCAAAAACGTCTGCTGATATGTGGCAGAAGTCTAAGAATCTAATGTTTCCAATCAATGAAGTCTATTTCTTTATGCAAAGTCAATCTACTCAAGTACCTATTAGGTTATTAGGTGCTATTATTGATTATTGCTACTATTAATAAAAGAAAAAAAAAAAAAACTACAGTGCCCCCCAAAAAATGTTACTCAAGTAAATGCAACTACTACTACCCAGTTCGGAAGATGGATAACCAAACTAGTAGCCTATTCTTGTTAACTAGGTTAGCGTTAAATTTAGAGGTGTGCCGATCGATCGGCCACCGATCATAATCGGCCGATTTCCGTGAAAAAGTGTATGATCGGTGATCGCCGATCACGGTCTCTTGTTGCCGATCACACAAACTGATCTCCTGCATCCCATTTTGCAGCCTGCCTGTGCAGCTGGTCTCCTCTTTCCTTCATTCTGAGAAAACGCGTAGCAACAAATCCTAAGCGATGTGGAACTATATCATAGAGTGAATGGGGAAGTTTGTGTGTTGCGGCAGAAAATTACCTCGGGGTGAAGCAGGTCAACATGCATCAACACAACGCATACAAACATAATTTAAGAATAGGTATTGCCTTTTAGAGTGCACCTTCCTAGATTTGCACAAGCATCTGTAGTTTAATGTAATCTCGCTAGCATCTCGCGTGATCTCCTGATCTCACTAGACCCTCTTCGGCAGAAATCACTCTGACTAAATTGAATCACGTTGTCTCAACTTGAATTCATTTTATTAACGCTAGGTTGTTAAATTTTATGTTTATATGACATGACTTTATCACGTTTGCCTTTGAAACATAAAATTATTTTGTTAAAACATGTTTTTTTGTAAATGCAATTACCACCTCAATTCAGTTTTTTGGCACAAGCATGCAAGCATGGTACAAGCAGAAAATTCACCAAATGGTAGAGAAAGGCTGATTAATTTCCAGCTAACCTTCACTTCATGTGATGTTAGTACGTTAGCCACTGACTTCAGTACATAAATTACATAGAAACGTGACCAAACATAGCAANCCAGAAACACAAAGTGATCTTTTTTAACTTATCATATAAAACATAATATGCAAAAAATATGTATCCATTTCGAAAATACACATTGATGTGCATTACTTTACATTTATTGTTAGCGGGAGCTTGCCTTTACTGTTTTATTGTCAGCCGGTGATGTTTTGTCTTTGCTCTGCAGTGATTGTGAGTCTTTGACATTATCAGTAATGCCCAACTCTCACTGAGAAAAAAGAATATAACCCCAGATAGCATGTTGAGCCTTGTAGGATAAATAAAATAAAAACATAATTTTGTGTTTCTGGAAAGTGTGACTTAAGTGAATTATTACACTGCTGTGATAATTTATCATTTAAGAACCAGGGCTTTATAAGAATTCATAATATACACAGCCTATTATCTTGAATAAATTCAGCTATGTAGAAAGACGCCAGCCTGACGCTATTAGCATGCAGCAGTGCTAGCATAGTTCGGTAGCATAGCATACTCACCAGAGCTCTGCTGATGCGCTAATATAGGAGTTAGGTGTGCTGAAGATCGCCATCTTGTGATGATAGTTGCACAATAAAATCGATTGACATTAATAACGATAACATGGAGATAAATAGCTAATATGTTAGATATTTTATTTACCGCTCCTCTGTCGCTGTCAGAAGCCAGACTGAGGACTAAACTGTTGGTCCTTCATCATGGCTACAGCGCTGCTGGAATGGGTTAATGTGATTGGCTGAAAAATAAGTTACCGTGGGACTTTGTTCATATGATTGGCTGAAACAAGGAAGCTATCTGATTGGTTGCTGATCACCCAATCAGATAGACCATTTATTTAAAAAAAGACTGTGAATTTTGAGAGGTCAGGGGAATCTCAGAATTCACACAGCACAACTCACAGGCCAGAGGGAACTCGTAAGTGTGAATCTCGTCCTGTGCATTTGTGGATCTTATTCTGTGCATTTGTGAATCTTTTGCATTTGTGAATCTTAGTTTGTGCATTTGTGAATTATGAGACAGTTTTAGCTCCATATGTAGATGGTTGTTGTAGGACTTAAATGCATGAGAGAGAGATGACCAGTTAATTTGAAGATTCAATAAAAGAATATGGAGAAACAAATTTACGAACATCAAAGGGAGCCGCAACAAAAACTTAAAAACCAAAAATTAATGGATAGAAAAATAGCGAGGGGGGACACAAGGACAACACTGGCCAGAATGAGGAAATGATGGGAGTAGATGAAGGGTCCAGCGAGTAGTCACTGAAACTGGGCTCATGAGCTAACTGAATGCAGGTGCAAGT